>NC_136980.1:1240000-1250000 GCF_032717465.1 Coenobita brevimanus | reverse complement strand
GATAAAAAGAATAGAAGCGTGCAAAAAGATGGATATAAAGTAGAGAAATATATCAATAAAAAGATACATGACAAGATATACAGGGAGATAAAAAGCACAGAAAAAGATAAAAAAAAAACAGGCAGATATACAGTACATGTGTATATGGTTTTGTGTGTGTGTGTGTGTGTGTGAGATGGTAGGTAAGTAGATTGATTACATTCTCTCTCTCTCTCTCTCTCTCTCTCTCTCTCTCTCACCGTGCCTCACCCTGCCTCACTTCCTACCTAACCCTGCCTCACCCTGCCTCTCCCACGCCGGCAGGGAGTGAGAGTACTAAGCAAGGTGCCAGCCAACATACCACCTCTCTCACTCTGCCAACTATTTCTCTCTCTCTCTCTCTCTCTCTCTCTCTCTCTCTCTCAGGATGTATAAAAGTTACCTAGATAATATTTCATCTATGCAGTATCTATCTATTTATATCTATCTGGCTTTCTCTACATCTATTGCAGGTTTATCTCCATTTATCAGTGGGTCTAATTATCCGCCTCAAATCTATCTATCTATCTGTATCTATCTATCTTTGTCCACCTATCTATATAAATATCTATGTCTATCTATCCATCTATCTATCTATCTATATCTATCACTTCTATATCTAATAGTTTTGCATTGTTCTGTCTATCCATGTACTATATATCTATCCACCTATATCTATCGACATATCTATTAGCTATCTGTTTAGTGCTACATATCAATTCACATTTCTATTTATCTATCTATCCAACATCTGCATCTCACTAATTTATACCTATCCATCTTTATGTATCTATCAGTCAATCTATCTATCTGTATCTATCTATCTATGTCTGTATCTCTATCTATCTAACCTGTCCAAAAATATATCTATCCGTCTATCTTATCTGCCTGTCACTTGCCTTTTTGTATCAGTCCAACTCTATCTATCTGTCTGAAAATTTATCTATCTACTTATCTGTATCTATCTGCTTATCTATCGTCCTATTCATCTCAGTCACTCATCTTTTTAACCCAATCTAAAGACATGCAAATCTCTCTCTCTGTCTGTCTCTCTCTCTCTCTCTCTCTCTCAATAATCGATTTTTAAATATTCCTTGGCAGAGAGAGAGAGAGAGAGAGAGAGAGAGGCATTCCACTCTCGTCTTTCTCAAATTAACTTATTATTATTAATAGCAATAACATCCGTCTGTCATTTACTGTGACTCATGATGCATTATTATTATTATTATTATTATTATTATTATTATCATTATTATTTTTTTAAATGTTATTGTTTTTGTTTTTATAATAGTGAAGCTGATGATGTTTTTACTACTACTACTACTGTTTATATTATTATTATTATTATTATTATTATTATTATGTTACTCTGAACAGGTGGAAGTAATTAGGGAAGCAGGTTTAAGTTTCAGTCTCTCTCTCTCTCTCTCTCTCTCTCTCTCTCTCTCTCTCTCTCTCTCTCTCTCTCTCTCTCTCTCATATTACCTGTATGTTTATGTGTATTTGTGCACGTATGTGTGTACAGTATGTATGTATGTACGTGTGAATGTATCTTATGTGTGCTCGTTTATGTGTACCTGTGTATGAATGTGCATATGTAAGACTGTAGACCTGTGTATGTATAGTATGTATGTACGTATGTATGTGTATGTGAATGTGTGTGTGTTTGCGAATGTGTAAACGTATGTGCACGCTCATGTGTGTTTATGTGTTTTATATGCGTATGTGAGTGCACGTGTGTGTGTGTGTGTGTGTGTGTGTGTGTGTGTGTGTGTGTGTGTGTGTGTGTGTGTATGTGTGTGTGTGTGTGTGTAAGTGCTTGGATGTGTTTTTATGTGCGTTGGTACGAGTGCGGATATGTAACTTTGTGTGTGTGTGTGTGTTTTAATGTCTTTCAGTGTGCAAGTGCGTGGGTGTTTTTATGTGCATTGGAATGAGTTTGGATATGTAAGTATGTGTGTGTGTGTGTGTGTGTGTGTGTGTGTGTGTGAGAGAGAGAGAGAGAGAGAGAGAGAGAGAGAGAGATTTATGGAGCTTGACATGGTTGTGAATGTGACAGGGATGGTGGTAGTTGTGGTAGGTGTGGTAGCAGGGTTTTATACTAATGTCTACCACAGTAATGTTGGTAGTTGTGGTGGTGGTGGTGGTAGTGGTGGTGATAATGTTTATAGAAAATGCTGACTGATAGTGTTTATATTAGTAGTTATAATAGTAGTTGTAGTAGTAATGGAAGTGTAGTAATGGAAGTATAGTAGTAGTTGTAATTTAAGTATAGTAGCAGTAGTAGTAGTTTACGTGGGTCGTTTTGGCTTGCATCTCACATGAAGTTGGTCCCTCACGTACTCTCTCTCTCTCTCTCTCTCTCTCTCTCTCTCTCTCTCTCTCTCTCTCTCTCGCTCTCTCTCTCTCTCACACATATCTCCACCATGCCTCATATCCAACTTTCTCTCTTCCTCTTCCGCCCCCCGTCCTTTTCGCGTGTGTGTGTGTGTGTGTGTATGTGTGTGTGTGTGTGTGTGTGTGTGTGTGTGTGTGTGTTTTAACCCTATCCTTCTTCTGTCTCTACTTTTTCCTGTGTTTTGCATCTTTTTTTTTATTTATTACTGTATGGAAAAAAAAGGAAAAAATAATGACAATAAGAATAATCTGTATAATAATTTAATACATTTTTTTATGAATTAGACTCCCATGACCCTTTTTCAGGTGGTAGTAGAAGTAGTAGTAGTAGTAGTAATAGTAGTAGTAGCGTTAGATGGAAGAAAATGCTAGAGTTTTCCTGTTCTTGAGAGGGTTAGATAAGAAACCCAAGTCTGTGTTTTATATGTGGAAGTTAAGGGTACATGTGTTCTCTCTCACTCTCTCTCTCTCTCTCTCTCTCTGACCCATAGTAGGCCCTATACTTGTTCTTGTACACACACACACACACACACACAAACACACACACACACACACACACACACACACACACACACACACGGCCAATCAACCTAAGAGCTGTCCACCCACGCTTTTCCTTCCTTCCTTCTATCCCTCCTTTCCTTCCTTCCTTCCTTCTTTCCTTCCTTCCTTCCTTCTTTCCTTCCTTTCTCTGTAAACAGCATCTTTAATTTAATGTTAAGCTGTTATTCTTGTTAACCCTCTCTCTCTCTCTCTCTCTCTCTCTCTCTCTCTCTCTCTCTCTCTCCTTTCTTCCTCCTCCTCCTCCTCCTCCTTACTTTCTCTTCCTGTCTCCTTAGTTCTTTTTCTCGTTCCCTCCTCTTCCTCCCCGCCCCCCTCCTCTTCCTCCCCGCCCCCCTCCTCTTCCTCCCCGCCCCCCTCCTCTTCCTTCCTCTTCTTTATTCCCTCATCCCTCTTCCCCCTCTCCCCACTTTTCTCTCTCTCTCCGCGTCCGCCCTCGCTCTGCTTTCCTCTTCCATCTCTCTTCTTCTTCCCTCTTCCTTCTCTCTTTTCTCCCTCCTCCTCCTCCTCCTCCTCCTCCCTCCGTTTCTCTTCTCCTCCCTCATCCCTGCCCTCCCTTTCTCCCTGCCATTTCTTTTCCTCATAATCTCCCTTTTCTCTCCCTCCATTATACGCACTGAGAGAGAGAGAGAGAGAGAGAGAGAGAGAGAGAGAGAGAGAAAGAAAGAAAGAGAGAGAGAATAGTCACATTAATTTACACAGCCTTCAATTCCCTCCCCTTTACTCTCTCTCTCTCTCTCTCTCTCTCTCGGGTGGAAGAGAGACCAGGAAACTAACGATACACATTTATCTATCTATCTATCTATTTATGTATTGGATCAAAGTTCATTTAAAATTCATCCAATCCATCCATTTATCTATCTATTTGTATCTATTTTTAAAGAGCCATTAAAATATCAGTGTGTATCTATTTTAATTATTTTTTATTTTTATTTTTATTTTATCTATTGCTTTATATCTTCACCATTAACATTATTATTGTGTCTTTGTTTATATATCTTTTTCTTTAATGGCTATATTGGTATCTGTTTATGTGAGGTTAGTTGGTTTGTCGTGCTCATTATATATCTAAATTAGTGAACATTATCTGTGTTTGTGTGTGTGTGTGTGTGTGTGTGTGTGTGTGTGTGTGTGTGTGTGTTTGTACATTTGTGTGTGTGTATATTTGTGTATGTGCTTTTGTACTGTGTGTGTGTGTGTGTGTGTGTGTGTGTGTGTGTGTGTGTGTGTGTGTATATTTGTGTATGTGCTTTTGAATGTTTGTGTGTGTGTGGGTGCGTATGTGTGGGTGTTGTTGCTTGTGTGTGTATATTGTTATGTGTATTCTTGTGTGCGTGCCTTATCCACCAGTCCACAGTTATCTGCGTTAAAGTTAATTAAATAAATGATAAATGCCAGGTCTCTTATCTTCTTTATCACCATTTATCTCACGGCCCTGTTTATCCTTATCACGGGGCGTATGCGTTACATTTATAGTTATTCTCATTTATCATTCGTTATCAGCTTTATTTTTTACAGATAATTGACAAGGGTCTTCATTTATTTATTTATATTGATTTTTTTATCGTAGCTGTGGATTTTTTTTTGCGTTTTTTGGTCATGTTTTTTCGTCTCTTCTTGTCAGTTAAAATTTATGGATGACAGAGTTTTGGTATATATATATTTTTGTCCGTGTCCTTTTATCTATCGCTGACTCGATCTGTCTATCTATCTTTATCTATCTTTGTCTATCCGTCTGTCTTTTTCTTTATATCTATTTCTGTCCTTTTATCATATATCTATCTATATTTATCACTGACTCGATCTATCTAGCAGTCTGACTATCTGTCTGTCTATTTGTATCTATCTATATCTATCTTGTGTATCTATCTGTTCATCTATCTTTATCTGTTTTTATTTCTGTCCATTTATCATGTATCTATCTATATATTTATCTCTGACTCGATCTATCTGTCTATCTATCTATATCTATTTGTCTGTCTATCTATTTTCATCTATCTGTCTACATCTATCTTTTTCCGTCTGTATATCTGTTCGTATGTCCAGCTGTATCTATAGCTATCTATCCATCTATCTGTCTATCCATCTTTATATCTATCCATATCTGTGTTCGTCTCTGCCTGTCCGTCTGTCTAACGAGCACACACATTCGTTATCTATCTATCTGTCTGTCTATCTATCTATCTGTCTAAGAATTTTTTCCTTTCGTTCAGTCACGTTCACATTTCCGTTCTATTATCTCACCTGTGCCCCAATTAGCAACGTTCGAAGGCCCCCTTACCTGGAAAAAGAAATTATAATGATAATAATAATAATAATAATAATAATAATAATAACAGGAATACTAATGATAATAATAACAACAATAATCATCATCATCATCATCATCCGGAGGAATAATAATAATAATAATAATAATAATATCAGTACTAATTATAATCATTCCTTCATCATCATCATCATCATCATCATCATTTTCACTTAATTTATAAAATGAACATTAATATGATGTGTCGCGAGTGAGATTGATGTAGGGATTAATAGATATATCCATCTATCTATCTACCTTCCTATCTATCTATCTGTCTTTCAGTCAGTCTTATCAATTTACCTGCCTGTTTATATGTCATATGTCTATCTACTTTAAGTCGCCTTGTAGGAAGAGTTAAGGTCTTTTTATCTATGTAGCTTATGTAATGTCTATCTCAGTTGGTGTATCTATCTATCTTTCTATCTATCCAACTATCTGTCTTACTCTGCCAGTCTTCTGTCTTCAACTATATATCTATTTCATCTATATACATTATCAGTCTATATTTATCTATCTGTCTATCTATCTCAGCTGTCTATAAATCCGTCCATCTGCCTAGTATTTACCCCCCACTTCCTGCCTAACCTACCTGCCTATACCAGGTGAGGTGGGTTTAATTAACATCCTACCTGAGTTTTACCTGTGCTTGAGATAACACCTGACACACACACACACACAAACACTCACACACACACACACACACACACACACACACACACACACACACACACACACACACTTTATCTGCCTGTATGTCCATCTATCAGTATTTATCTATCTGTCTCTGTCTATATATCAATCTATCGAACTGTATCTGTCCATCTATCCTGATATGAATTTAGTAGTTTGATCGTAATTATAAAAACTAATAAATAATAATAATAATAATAATAATAATAATAATAATAACAATAATAATACCTGTAATGATAATGATAATAATAATAATAATAATAATAATAATAATAATAATAACAATAATAATACCGGTAATGATAATAATAATAATGATAATAATAATAATAATAATAATCCGTCATCATCATCCACACACACCTCCCTAAGTATTTACAAAATCCCACAACAACAGCAACAACAACAACAACAGCATCCTCAACCCCGATATAGCGACCTTTTAGCTGGTTTCTGTTAAAGGGAAGGGCGTGGGAGGTCACTGTAGCGGGGTTTATCTTTCATCTGAGGGAAGGGAGGGAGGGAGAGAAAAATAGAAGAGGAGGAGAAAAGTGTTTGAGGAAGGAGAGAGAGAGAGAGAGAGAGAGCGCTTTTGTATTTTTGTCAGTTATCATCATCATCATCATCATCATCGTCATCGTTACTACTGGTACTATTGATAATAATAATAATAATAATAATAATAGTGCTACTGCTACTACTATACTACTACTGTTGCTGCCGCTGCTATTACTGCTACTACCACTATTGCTTATACTACTGCTGCTACTACGGTTCTACTACTACTACTACTACTACTACTAATAATAATAATAGTAATACTGTTACCACTACTAGAATTATTATTATTATTATTATTATTATTATTATTATTATTATGAGTAGTAATAGTAGTAGTAGTAGTATATGACTTAATTTGAGCATTAATCTTAGTGTTAATGATATTGTTACCATTATAGTTATTGCTACTATGTTGTTGTTGTTGTTGTTGTTGTTTATCCCTTTCCTCACCCCTCTCCTTCCCTCTCCGCCAAGCAACTGGTCTGGGACAGTGACAGATGTACGATAATCCTCTGTGTTTATGTAGATTTTTGTACCCTGGGTCACCTCTGGGATTAGGTGTCTGGTGAGGGGTAGGTAGGTAGGTAGATGGAGAGTGACTGATAGGTAGGTAGGTCGGTAGGTAGGGAGATGGAGTGACTGACAGGTAGGTAGGTCGGTAGGTAGGTAGATGGAGAGTGACTGACAGGTAGGTAGGTCGGTAGGTAGGGAGATGGAGAGTGACTGACAGGTAGGTAGGTCGGTAGGTAGGTAGATGGAGAGTGACTGACAGGTAGGTAGGTCGGTAGGTAGGTAGATGAAGAGTGACTGACAGGTAGGAAGGTAGGTAGGTGGGTAAGTATGTAGGTAGATAGATAGATTGACAGATAGGTAGGTAGATAGATTGAGGGTGACTGACAGATAGGTAGGTAGGTAGGCAGTTAATAGATAGACTGACATACGTTGGCAGGGAGATAGGTCAGGTAGATAGATAGATAGAAAGATAGACTGACAGGTAGGTGTTATATAAACAGTTGCATAAATAGATGAATGGAAAATAAGTTGATAGATAGATGTTACTGTGTATATGTAGATAAATCGATCTATTGGTGCATAGATAGATAGATGGATAGATAATTATACGTAGGATAGATATACTGAATAGTCATACATGTCAAGATAAACATACATACACACATACACATACATACATACATACGCACCTTTATATATACATACATACGTACATGAAGTACATTAATACGGAGAAATACACAGAAGGATGGCTATGTACGGCTATGATAAAGTCAGCGTAGAGAGAAGAGAAAAATAGGAACGTTCTCTCTCTCTCTCTCTCTCTCTCTCGAAGCAGTCTAGAGGAAAATTGAAGAGATTGGTAGAAAGGAAAGAGAGAAATAGAGAGGAGAAGGGAAGAGAGGGGAGGGCAGAAGAGAAAAGAGAGGACTGGGAAGAGGAGAGAGAGAGAGAGAGAGAGAGAGAGAGAGAGAGAGAGAGAGAGAGAGAGAATTACCTATTACTCCATTTTCTTTTGAAGTGTGGGCCGGGGGTAAACTATGGTAAATAGTTGTTTGAATATTTATAGCGCTTAAATCACTGGCAGCACACACACACACACACACACACACACACACACACACACACACACACACACACACACACACACACGACCACCGCTAAAGCCCTTGCACACACTCAGACTCTAAAACTCACACGCACGCACGCACACACACACACACACACACACACACACACACACACACACACACACACACACACACACACACACACACACACACACACAGGTAGATAAGTAGACAGTATAGTTAGGTTTTAAGCATTATAGATTGGATAAAATAGATAGATAGATAGATAGATAGATTAGCAAATAAAGAGACAGCAAGACAGATAATAGATAGATAGATATAGATGGATAGATAGATGAAGCCAGAGAGATTTTTGGAGACGGATCGATAGATAAATTGATGGCTAGATACACAGGTAGATAGATAGACACCGCCGGATGTAGATAGATAGAGAGTTTAAAGATGCTGTGTAACTTTCTTCACTGACTCATATTTCATCAGTTTGAGAGAGAGAGAGAGAGAGAGAGAGAAAGAGAGAGAGAGAGAGAGAGAGAGAGAGAATGTGTAGCTAGGACATCTATTTCCTCCTCTCAATTTCTTATGGATAGATAAATAGATAGATAGAGACAGATAGATATATATACTCGTACCTAGCACATTTATGGCATAGATAGAGAGAGAGAGAGAGAGAGAGAGAGAGAGCGATAGTTGGCGCATTATTTCTTGCTTCTAATTTTCCAATATCTCTCTTACAGTACCCCACAAAATCATCTCGAGAAGCGCAATATCAGGACTACCCTACACCAACGCCTTCTCCTCTTCAGCAAGGTAGGTCTTACGTGGAGCACAGTGTTACCTCGTCTGAATTAGGGACCTGTGTGGTTAAAGTGATGGTTGTTTATAGTTTAGGGGACCGTTTTGATTTTCGTTTTCAGTCATACATATAGACTACATAATGTTTTTTTATTATTGTATTATTTTTTTTGCCTAAAGCTGGACTAGGGACCTTGATCGTTAAGGGGATGGTTGTGTGATGGGTGCTTTCCTTGTCAGTCAGGCACATACATTTTTTTTTTGCAATGCAGGGAAGAAGGAACCAAAGGCCAGGAGCCCGCAAATTGTTCCCTCTAAGAAAAAACAGAAACAAGATAACGGAGAGCCAAATTTAAGATCCCTGTCTGTTTGCACCTCTAAGAAGAGAGGAAGGAAACAATTGAATAGAAGGAAGGAAGGAAGGAAAAGTTACTGTAGAGAAGGAAAGGGGAAAGGAGAATAAAGGAAGGGAGGGAAGGAAAGGAAGAAACGGAGAGGAAATGAGAATGAAGGAAGGGAGGGAAGGAAAGGAGAGGAAATGAGAATGAAGGAAAGGAGAGGAAATGAGAATGAAGGAAGGGAGGGAAGGAAAGGAAGAAACGGAGAGGAAATGAGAATGAAGGAAGGGAGGGAAGGAAAGGAGAGGAAATGAGAATGAAGGAAGGGAGGGAAGGAAAGGAAGAAACGGAGAGGAAATGAGAATGAAGGAAGGGAGGGAAGGAAGGGAAGAAAAGGAGAGGAAATGAGAATGAAGGAAGGGAGGGGAGGAGAGGGAAGGGAGGATGATAAGAAAAGTGAGACTCAAGGAGGGGAAGAGAAGGAGAGGAGAGGAGTATGAAGGAAGGGAGGAGGAGGGAAGGAAGGTAGAGAAGGAGACTAAATGACAATGAAGGAAGGGAAGGAGAGGGAGTGAGAGTGAAGGAGGCTTGGGAGAAAGGGGAAAAAAAAAGAGGAGGGGAGAATGAAGGAAGGGAAAGGGAGGGAAAGAAGGTAGAGAAGGAGAGGAGGGGAGAATGGGGGAAGGGAGGGGAGGGAAAGCAGGAAAGGAAGGAAGAGAAATTGA
>NC_136980.1:1225000-1237500 GCF_032717465.1 Coenobita brevimanus | reverse complement strand
TTGTTTCTTTGTCAGCAACATTACGGAATAACGGCGAATGAAATTACATGAAACTTTCAGGATGTGTGGCACTGGTCCCCGAAGAACGTGATTACATTTCGGGGGTAATCGAGTGACTTGAAAGGTCAGAATCAAGGTCACGGATTTTCAGAGCGCTGGAACTTGAAAACGGTTGAAGATAGAGATAGTTACTATTAGGAACATGTTTATATCCAAGGGGTGGTTGGGGTTGATTGCTCACGTAATGCCACTCAGGGATGAGTGAGGCTGGTCACTCCCATCTTAAATGTTGGGACCAACTGCCTAGCCCCGGGCGCCTACGCTCCTCATGGGGCAATGTAGGATTGGATGAGGGATGGATAAGAGCTCGTAATATGGGCTTTCATTTGGCAGCATGACCTTTGACCTTGAGTGACCTTGAAAGGTCAAACGCAAGATCTCGGATTTTTCGAAGGCGTAGGCTAACTTGGAAACATTTGCGCCATTTCCTTAGACTTTAACTTATTAACTCTCATGGTTCCTGTGTGAGGGATTTTGCTGGAAGGGTACTAAGCGTACCGGCCTCCGCCTGTCGGCTCATAGTCGCGACGCTCATAGGTCCCTACCCCGGGGTTCCCTCCTTTATTAACTTCTAAAAATGCCCAGTTCCGTCGTATATAGAGGACTGTGGACACAAATGGGTTAATTGTGCACTGACACTAAATGGCAGAAACGAGTCAGTACTTACAGCAATAAAATAACTGCTGTCGGGCGAGGTGTGTTGTGCCTGACACCACTTTTTTTTTCAGTTTTTCCTAATCTGAATAAAATCGTCTGACGCTAAAGAGAATTAAGTATAGAAGATTCTCTCTCTCTCTCTCTCTCTCTCTCTCTCTCTCTCTCTCTCTCTCTCACTACGACATGTCTTCCCTGGGCTTAAGAAGATCGTCTGGCGGTAGCGCATTAAATAATAATAATAATAATAATAATAATTAAATAATAATAATAATAATAATGATATTAATAATGATGAAAATAATAATGAAGTAAATAATGTCAGCGCCCTAAATCCTTCACTGGGACGAGGGATTTTTAATAATAATGATAATAATGGTAATAATGATGATAACAGTAATAATAATAATAAAAATAATAATAATAATAATAATAATAATAATAATACGTTTCTCAAGTTAAATATAATTGTCTTGAAGAATCAGAAATAAAGATAATGGCGTCATCGGATGAAAGGGGTGAGAGAGAGAAAGAGAGAGAGAGAGAGAGAGAGAGTAATTAGGGGGCCATAATTATCATTGGTTTCGTGGCCTTACCCCTCTCTTCACATCGATCCTCTCTCTCTCTCTCTCTCTCTCTCTCTCTCTCTCTCTCTCTCTCTCTCTCTCGCTGCCATTTTTATTTTCTGTTTCCCCATTTCTGTTCCTTTTTCCTTTCATTTTTTCGTCTCCTCCTCCCTTTAACAGAGAGAGAGAGAGAGAGAGAGAGAAGAATAAAGAAGAGGGAACGACGGAGTGAGAAATGGAGAAGAGAAAGTAAAAATGGAAGGAAAGGAGAGAGAGAGAGAGAGATGAAGAGAAATGAGGAAGAAAAAGAGGGAGAAGGAATGAACGAATCGAGGATGAGAAGGAAAGAGTGAGGAAGAAGAGAGGATGCGAAGGAAGCAGTGAGAGAAGGAGTATAAGAAGGAAGGAAGGAGCTCGTTGTGTACTTCTTATATTGGGAAGGAAGGTCGTTTGGTGCCATTGTGTGTGTGTGTGTGTGTGTGTGTGTGTGTGTGTGTGTGTGTGTGTGTGAGTGAGGGAGTGTCATTAGATCCGGGCTATTATGCGACGTAAACAAAACTGTGTGTGTGTGTGTGTGTGTGTGTGTGTGTGTGTGTGTGTGTGTACATAGGTAAATGGATCGGTGACTGAAGGAAGATTTTGGACAGATTTCATTTCTTCATTATTATTTTACCAGCCGTGATAGAGAAGCTCGTATTGTTTTCATTTCGTCTGTTTGTCTGTTAGCACCGCAACTTCGCAACCGCTCAAGATATCATCACAGAATTTTACAGGTGTGGTGGAAAAAAAAAAAAAAATCGACCACGAGTTCGAAATGGGTGAAAGTAGGTCAAGGTCAAGGTCATATTCCGAGCCACGCTAGATTATGTATTGGCTGGCGGCTGGTGTGATTCCTCCCTTGGGGGGGCCTATAGTTATTTTATTGTTTTTATGTATCTGTTTTTATCTATGTGTTTTTTTTTTATTTGACTCTGGGTATAGACTAAGTATTTCCTTCTCTGTGGCTTGTAATTCACCGGGTCGGTCAGGATCACTTGATGGTCGTGATCGTCAGCTTTTACCCTCCCGGAAGGGAGCTGAGAGCTCATATAGTCCGATCTAAGGGCAAGGCTGTGACCTTCACACACGCACACACCCATCCCCTTGCTCAAGGGGGACAGTAACCACCCACTTCATCAGTGAAACTTTTTCGCAACCTGAGCGAGGCTCGAACTCCCGTCCACCAGTTGGCAAGCGAGAACGTTACCACTGCACCAGCGAGCGGTGTGTGTGTGTGTGTGTGTGTGTGTGTGTGTGTGTGTGATTTTGTTCTTGCATCCTCTGTACATTTTGCCTATTTATTCGCTTATTCTAGATTTAAGGTGATGGTAGTGGTGGTGGTGGTGATAATGGCGAGCTGTGTGAAATAAGCTGCAAAAGGACGAAAATCTGGGCCAAGTTGAGGTGAAGGACGTATAGTAATTAGACCGACAATGTACATGTGTTTTAATTGGTCTTTGTCGCCCTTTCTCCCGACCAATGAGAGACGAGGTTTTAATAACTGAGCGATCTGATTGGCTAGCGAGAAAAAGGGGGAGGGGCATAAAGTCGACCAGCCAATGAAGAGCCGCCAAGTTTGAAATCCTGGCTTGTCATTGGCTGATTGAAAAAGGGGGAGGGGCTTAAAGGGGGACCAGCGAATGATAACCCGCCAAATTTGAAATCCTGGCTTGTCATTGGCTGATTTAAAAAGGGGGAGGAGCATAAAGGGGGACCAGCCAATGAAAAGCCGTCAAATTTGAAATCCTGGCTTGTCATTGGCTGATTTAAAAAGGGGGAGGAGCACAAAGGGGGACCAGCCAATGAAAAGCCGCCAAATTTGAAATCCTGGCTTGTCATTGGCTGATTTAAAAAGGGGGAGGGGCTTATAAGGGGACCAGCCAATGAAAAGCCTTCAAATTTGAAATCCTGGCTTGTCATCGGCTATTTTTTTTCTCCAGATATTAACCCCTTCGATCCCAGGCTTATTTTATTTATTTATTTTTTTGTTTATTGCTACCACCAGACGATTTTATTCAGCAATTATCTATAACAAATTCAAAAAAAAAAAGTTGATTGAGGTTGTAAGTGACCTTTTTGCCCGCAGTGTCAAAAAATGGCGTCATCGTACTGAAGGGGTCAATAAAGGGCGTGATTTGATTGGGTAGTGTTTTATGTTGGGTGATTGGGTGGTTGGGGTGAGTGGAATTGGGCTGTTTGGTTTGTGACTGGCTTATATCTTGTATCATTGGAGGGGGATTGGGTGGGAGGTAGAAGACTGAGGAGGGAGTGGTGGAGAGGGGGAGGGAAATTTGGTGGTGATGAAAAGTAGACAGAGAGAAGAGAGGAGATTTGACGGAGGAAGGGAAGAGAGAGGAGAGGATGAGAGAAGACAGAGGAGCGAGTGGAGAGAAAATTGAGACAGGCAGGGGAGGGAGTGGAGGAAAAGAGGAGGAGGAAAATAGGTAGGGAAGGAAAGAAGACGGAGAGGAGAGACGTGATTAGGAGGAGGAAGGAGAGGGTGAGAGAAGAGGTGAAGGTGTTGGAGAGAAGACTGAGGAAGACGGGAGAGGGAGTGGAGGAAAAGAAGAGGAGGAAAACAGGTAGGGAAGGAAAGAAGACAGAGAGGAGAGACGTGATTAGAAGGAGGAAGGAGAGAGGGTGAGAGAAGAGCTGACGATGTTGGAGAGAAGACAGGAGAGGGAGTGGAGGGGACGAGGAGGAAGTGTTGGAGGAAAGAGGAAGGGGTTGAGGACGCGGGGGGGGGGAATGGAGTCATCTGGGTTGTGATTGGAGAGGGGGAGGGGGGGGGATAATGGTGTTGGTGGGGTGGGGGGAGAGGAGGGGGAAGGGGGAGGAGGATAGAAGAGGTTTAGGAGGAGGGAGGGAAGGGAGAGAGGAGGAGGAGAAAAGGAGGGAGAGGAGCGAGGGGGAGGAAGGGTGATGAGGATTTTGATGCATAAGAGAAGACGAAGGAGAGAGAGAGAGAGAGAGAGAGAGAGAGAGAGAGAGAGAGAGAGAGAGAGAGAGAGGTCATTATAAAAAGGTCAAGTGGAAGCTTTTTTTTTTTTTTTTTTTAAGGTACATCTATCTTGTCTGCCTGTCTGTCTATCTGTAAATGTTTATCTATCTAGTTATCCATTTATCTATCAACTCATCCATAAATCTTCGTTATTTTATCTATATGTTTGTCTTGTTATGCATTTATCTATCTTTCCATCCGTATCTATCTATCTGTCTATCTATCTATTGTTTATCTATCACACACACACACACACACACGCACACACACACACGCACACACACACACACGCACACACACGCACACACACACACACACACACTACACACGCACATCTAGGCTCCTGTAAACTAATGAAGGAATGCTCTCGCCCTTTCCACACCTGCTTCAGTATAGACGGTTAGGTCAGGAGGGATGTCAGTGGGATGTTGATGGTGATGTGGCGATGTGTAGGTGATGTTTTGGCTGCAGTTGTACCTACTGTGTTTATACGGTACATATATACATTCATACACATACATACATACACATACTATATGCACATACATAAATACACACACACTATATACATACATATATAGGTACATACACAGACACACACATACTATATACACATACATACATAGATACATACACATACATACTATACACATACATACATTCATTCACATACGTACATGCTTACATTTCACTTAAATTTTGGCGTTTTTAATTTACACACATATACATACACGCACGTACATGCATCAATCTGCAGCTCTAGGCTTTGCTTTTTTCCGTACACAGCATACATACATACACTCAGATACACATATACATACATACACTCTTACACATATACATACATACATACACTCATACACATATACATACATACATACACACATACATTCCAGGTACATAATACTACATATTTTACTCATTATGTATATAAATAGATAGATAGATAGATAGATTGATAGATAAACAGACAAGACGATTGGGGAAAATGAGAGGGAAATTGTCTTCATCTCTCTCTCTCTCTCTCTCTCTCTCTCTCTCTCTCTCTCTCTCTCTCTCTCTCTCTCTCTCTCTCTCTCTCATTTTAATTAACCACCAATAAAGCTGATCTCCTTCCTCCCTCCTTCCATCCTTCCTTCCTTCCCTCCCTCCCTCCCTCCCTCCCTCCCTCCCTCCCTCCCTCCTTCCTTCCTTCTTCAACAAATTACTATTTATTCTTTCTCCTTTTCTTTCTCTTCTATCTTCCCTCTTTCCTTGTTTCCTACATACTTTCTCCTCCTCTCTCTCTCTCTCTCTCTCTCTCTCTCTCTCTCTCTCTCTCTCTCTCTCTCTCTCTGCTGAGTCACCAAGACGAATTTCCTCCCTTTCTCACAGTTTTCTCTCCTCGCTCGTGTTTGTTCCTCCATTTTTCCTCCTTCCCTCCATCCCTCTTTATTCTCACACTTTTGCCTCTTCCTCTCTCTTTTCTTTCCTTAGTTTTATTTTCTTAAGTCTTTTTCCCATATCCAGTTGTGCTCTCTCTCTCTCTCTCTCTCTCTCTCTCTCTCTCCTTTTATCGATCTGAATGTTAAGCATGGACTCCCAAGTATGTGTCTGTCTATCTGTATCTATCCATTTCTGTCGATTTTTATGTTAAGATTTGTCTCCCACCAACATCATCATCATCATCATCATCATCATCATCATCATCATCATCATCATCGTATTCGTCGTCGTCATAGCCTTACTACTATTAGCTGCGTGTATAGTAATAATAATAATAATAATAATAATAATATAGTAGTAGTTGTTGTTGTTGTTATAATAATGATGATAAGTGATAATAATAGTAATAATAATAATAATAATAATAGGAACAACAACATTAATAATATCAGTAATAATAATAGTAATCTATCTATCTATCTATTATCCAATCCTACATTACCCCATGAGGAGCGTAGGAGCCCGGGGCTAGGCAGTTGGTCCCTACATTTAAGATGAGTGACCAGCCTCACTCATCCCTGAGTGGCATTACATGAGCAATCAACCCCAACCACCCCTTGGATATAAACCTTCACCGGCTCAATCCGATTGGAGCGCAATAATTACCCACTAAACCACCAGGCGCCAAAATTTGGTTATATGGTTACCACCCAGCGTAGTAAATGGTTTCCTAATAAAAACTCAGACACTCTTCCTCCGTCTCCTTTATCCCTCCCCCTCTCCTTTCCTCCTCCTCCTCCTCCTCCTCCTCCTCCTCCTCCTCCTGTCCCTTCCTCCCTCCCTCCTTCATAACACTATTCCGTTTTCTCTTATTCTTTTCCCTCCCTCCATCCCTTCTTCCCTCTCTCCCTGTCCTCTTCCTCTCTCCATTCCCCCCTCTTCACCCTCCCTCCCTCTTCCTCCTCTTTCTCACTTCCGTCCCCCCTCTCTGCAATCCACCCGCACGAAGGATACTTTCCCTCCCTCTATTTTAATCAGTTTTACCTCTAGATCATCGAGAGAGAGAGAGAGGGAGGGAGGGAGGGAGAGAAAGGTATTTTTATTTTCCCATCTCTCTCTCTCTCTCTCTCTCTCTCTCATTTAATCCTCCTCCTCCTCCTCTTCCAGCAGTCGTTCCTCGTGACGTCATCAATACCTCGGTGGCCCCCTCTTTGTCCTCTCTTTATTTTCTCACTTTTTTCTTTAATCTCTCTCCCCCCCCCCCTCTCTCTCTCTCTCTCTCTCTCTCTCTCACACACACACACACACACACACACACACACACACACACACACACACATTTCTTCCTCCTTGCCTCCTTTTCTTTTATTTCCCCTTTAGTTTCTCTCCCCTCCTTTCTTTCCTCCAATGCTTCCTTCTTTCTTTCCTCCGTCCTTCTTTTCTTTCCTCCGTCCTTCCACCGTTCCTTCATCCACCCTACCTCTCTTTCTCCCTCGCTCTTTCCTACCCTTCTTCCTTCCTTCATTGTTTCATACCATCCTTTCTTCCTTCTTTCCCTCCTTCCTTCCCTCATGGCGTCTTAACATCCTTCCTCCCTCCCTCCTTATTCTTTCCTTCTCCCTCCCTCCCTCCTTTCTCTTTCCTATATCCCTCCCTCCCTCCCTCCTTTCTCTTTCCTATATCCCTCCCTCCCTCCTTATTCTTTCCTTCTCTCCCTCCTTTCTTCCCTTCCTTCCTTCTTCCTTCTTTCCTTCCATCGTAGCGTCTTACGATCCAACCTCCCTCCTTTCTTATTCCTCCCTTCTCTCCCTTCCTTCCTCCCTCCGTTCTTTCCTTCCTTCGATCATGGCGTCGTACCATCCACCCTCCTTCCTTCCATCCTTCCCTCCTCCCTTCCTTCCCCTTCCCACCAGAATCCCCTCACCACAAAACTATTATTGGGACCTTCATATTACCCGCCATTCAGAACACCTCTAAGCTCGCACCTTCAATTTCCCTCTTCCTCTATATTTATTTTTTTTATATATATCTGTAGGGCTGTTTTTTTTTATATATATTTTCTAATGGGTGTTTTTTTGTACACATTCTCTAGTGGGTGTTTTTTTCTTGTATTATTTTCTTATGGGTGATTTCGGTGTTTTTATATATTTTGTGATGGATATGTTTTTTGGTGTGTTTTTGTAATGGGTGTTTTTTTTTTTCTAAAGGGCGTGTTTTTCCTCTACTTATTTTCTAATGAGTGTTTTTCTTGTTTTATATTTTCTCTTGGATGTTTTTTTGTGTTGTTTCTCTAATGGGTGTTTTTGTGTTTTTTTTTTATATTTTAACGTATGTTTTTCTTTGTGTTTTTTTTTTGTACATATTTTCTAATGGGTAGCCAGCTGTGTTTTTTTTTTTATATATATATATTTTCTGATGTTTTTCTTTGTTTTTTTTCTAATCGGTATGTTTCCTTATATTTTTTACTTGTTTTTATAATGGGTACGTTTTTCTTATATGTTTTCTCTCTTTCTCTCTCTCTCTCTCATTTCTCTCATTTGGGTGTTTTTATATGTATTTTTTTTAGGACAGTTTTTATTTTCTTTTACTGATGGTGATTTTTTTTTAATCGTTTCCCTCACTTTGTATTTTTTAACAAGAAAGTTGAGGTGTTTTTTTTTCGCATATTTTTCCGTCGAAGTTTTTACTTGTATACGGTGTTTTTCCCCCTAATCTAGCACTGTTTTATTTTTCACTATCATCTGAATATATATATATATATATATATATATATATATATATATATATATATATCTTTTATCGGAGTTTAGAGGTGTTTTTTTCGTGGTTTCTAAGGGTATAGGTGTTTTTTTTCTTATATGGCGGGGTATACGAGTGTTTTTTTTTTCTATTTTCTAGGGGTACAGGTGTTTTTTTTTTCTTATATGGCGGGGTATACGAGTGTGTTTTTTTTAGGGGTACAGGTGTTTGTTTTTCTTATATAGGCTAGGAGTATTTTTCTTTGTTTTATAGGGGTACTTATGTTTTTTCTATTTTCTAGGGGTATAGGTGTTTGTTTCTTGTATATGCCGGCGTATACGAGTGTTTTTTCACTATTTTCTAGGGGTGTAGGTGTTTGTTTTTCTGTATATGGTGTTTTTTCGAAGCATGGAAGAGGCTTGTATGGGAAGATTTTTTTTTTTTTGAAGAGGGTGGTACTTGGGACGCCTGCACGTGGTGGCACTGATATGACTGGACGGGGGACCTGCCCGGTTATGCAGAAAGTCGCTCAAGCCCTGACCCTATCCCCTGGAGAAAGAAAGAGAGAGAGAGAGAGAGCTGATGGCCGCGCATTAGTTCCAATCCATAAGAAGCGATTGGATGTTTGTGTGTTTTATATTTCGTCTTTTTTCGCTTTTTTTTTTTTTTCGCCCATACTTGTTCCGACCATGGTAGTTTTTTCGGGTCTGTGTATCTATCAGGGGGTTTTATTTCTGTCTATCTATATCTGTGTCTGTCTGTCTGCCTTTTTCTGTCTATATCCTTCTGTATTTGTCTGTTTCATTATCTGTATGGCCTCTAATTTGTCTGTCTGACTGTCTGTCTATCTGTCCCGTAATGCAGAGGTTATATACATACCCTTTTTTGGCAGTCCCAGATAAAAGCACTTTCTGAGAGTAAATTGAGAAAGGAAATAAATAGCTCTCAGGGAAGTGACAAAAAACGTGTGTGTGTGAGAAAGAGAGAGAGAGAGAGAGAGAGTGTGTGTGTGTGTGTGTGTGTGTGTGTGCGTGCGTGTGTGTGTGTGTGTTTTATTCCGAAGCAGTAGAGAAGAAATGCTAATAAACCTCGGCCCCTTCTTCCCCTCTCGCCTTTGTTGACGGTAAATATTTTCCTGGGCTGCGGCGTGGTAATCTGGCGATCTTGTGGCGGCGGACTGAACGAGAGGGAGGGGGGTCCAACAGGTGCCCGGCCATCAGTTCTCCCCCAGCCCTCGTCGCGTCAATATCACGTCCCCACTCCACAGACATTTATTTATTTATCTCATTATTATTATTGCTAGTACTATTATTATTTTTTTATTATTATTATTCCACAGTTTTTGCCTTGTTTTCTAGTATTTTTTTTCTATAATTGTACGTCTGCATTTTTTTCTTCGTCAATTTTGGTGCGTTTCTGCGTTAATATTTTTTTTCCTCGTCCCATCTCACATTTTTTGTATTTTTATTTTTCTTGGTTTTCCATATTAAGTTTTTCCTCCACATTTATTAATTTAAATTTTCGCTTCTTGTTTTTTTTTTTAATTGCGTATTAATAGGCCGACTTTTTTATCACCTCGTCTTTTTGTATTGTTATTTCATTTTTTCTTTTTTTTTTCAGTTGCTTTTTTTCGATTGATTTTTTCCTTTTTCCTTATTTTTTTTTTTACCTTTTTCTGTTGCTTTCTTTCCTTTGATTTTTTTTTTTTTTTTTTTTAATTTTTCTGTTGCTTTTTTTCCTTTGATTTTTTTCCTTTTTTCTTATTTTTTTTTTTTTTTACCTTTTTCAGTTGCTTTTTTCCTTTGATTTTTTCCTTTTTTTTTTTTTTTAATTTTTCTGTTGCTTTTTTCCTTTGATTTTTTCCTTTTTTCTTTTCCTTTTTTTTTTTTTTTTTTTACTTTTTGTCCTTTTTTAATGATACTTTTTCACTTTTTAGTTTTTTTCTTTTTTACTGTTGAATTTTCCATTTTTTTTTTTTCGGTTTCCATATCATTTCGATTTTTCTGTTTTTTCCGTATGTTTTTCCTGACGTTTCTCTGTGAACTTTTTTCCTGATGTTTTTTCCTGTTTTTTCCTTATGTATTTCCCACTTTATGTAACGATTGCCTTTTTTTATCATTTTTTTAAATCATGCTTATTTTTTTCTGATTTTTCGTTTTTTTCCTTCATTTCTTTTTATTCCTCCTCCTGCTCCTCCTCCTCCTCCTCCTCCTCCTCCTGCTACTACTACTACTACTACTACTACTGCTGCTACTACTACTACTACTACTACTACTACTACTACCACTGCTGCTGCTACTACTACTACTACTACTACTACTACCACCACCACTGCTACCACTACTACAACTACTACTACTACTACTACTACTACTACCACCACCACTGCTACCACTACTACAACTACTACTACTACTACTACCACTGCTACTACTACTATTACTACCACCACTGCTACCACTACTACAACTACTACTACTGCTACTACTACAGTTACAAATACTGCTTCGTCTGAGGCCCAGTCCACTCTTATCTTTCTCCTTGTACTTTCATCAGTTTCTTTTCTCTTGCCTTTTTTTCCTTTGTTTTACTAATTTTCAAAATAAATTTATCTTATTTTCTTCCATACGGCTTTTTTTTTTTTTCTCTGCCTTCCATTTCCATTCTTTGATATTTCTTTTTCTCGTTTCTCTACTGTTTTTCGAAATAATAACGGTAATGATAATGATAATAATAATGATAAAAATGCTAAGAAGAACAATATTGATAATACTGTAATAATGATAATAGCAATAGTAATAATAATAATAATAATAATAACAACAGGTAAAGGTACCATCTGTGACCTTTGACCTGAGTGGACTATTTAGGTCACAGGAGGTATAGTTATCTCTGCTTTAGTTGTGTGTGTGTGTGTGTATGTGTGTGTGTGTGTGTGTGTGTGTGTGTGTGTGTACGGTAACCCTAACACTTGAGATAAGGAGACATACATACATATATACGTACCTACATAGTCATTCATTCATAGACATATATAACGTACATATACTCATTCATACATACATAAACATTCATTCATACATACATACATAAACATTCATTCATACATACATACATAAACATTCATTCATACATACATACATACATGCATACATACATACATACATAAACATTTATTCATACATACATAAACATTCATTCATACATACATACATACATACATAAACATTCATTCATACATACATACATACATAAACATTCATACATACATACATAAACATTCATTCATACATACATAAACATTCATTAATACATACATACATACATAAACATTCATTCATACATACATACATATTCATGCATGCATACATACATACATACATAAACATTCATTAATACATACATACATACATACATATTCATACATACATACATAAACATGCATACATACATACATATAATAGTATAAATCACACAGTGCAGTTGATATCACAGCATAATAATCGCAGGCATGTTACATAGACAAGAAAAACAGTAAATATTATAAATCTTACATACGGTATAAGTCTTTCATATAGATCTTACATATAAATCCTACATATAAATCTTACATATAAATCCTACGTATAAATCTTGCACATAAATCCTACATATAAATCCTACATATATATCTTACATATAAATCCTACATATAAATCTTGCACATAAATCCTACATATAAATCTTACATATAAATCCTACATATATATCTTACATATAAATCCTACATATAAATCTTACATATAAATCTTGCACATAAATCCTACATATAAATCTTACACATAAATCCTACATATAAATCTTTCATATACTCTAAATTCCTTGGTGTTACACATACTATACAGGAGAAAATTATACTTATATTCACTATACATCCCATATGCTGTGGATTTATACATTATTCATACATTGATACATTAACTTGTTCTGAAGGTACGTTGTTGCTGCATGTGTGTATAGTCATGCGTACATACATA
>NC_136980.1:1210000-1220000 GCF_032717465.1 Coenobita brevimanus | reverse complement strand
TAGTAGTAGTAGTAATAATAATAGTAGTAGTAGTAGTGATAAGAATAATAGTAATAGTAGTAGTAAAAATAATAGTAGTAGTAGTAGTAAAAATAATAATAATAATAGTAGTGGTAGTAAAAATAATAATAGTAGTAGTAGTAGTAAAAATAATAATAATAATAGTAGTGGTAGTAAAAATAATAATAGTAGTAGTAGTAGTAAAAATAATAATAATAATAGTAGTGGTAGTAAAAATAATAATAGTAGTAGTAGTAGTAAAAATAATAATAATAATAGTAGTGGTAGTAAAAATAATAATAGTAGTAGTAGTAGTAAAAATAATAATAATAATAGTAGTAGTAGTAGTAATAATAATAATAGTAGTAGTAGTAATAATAATAATAATAGTAGTAGTAGTAAAAATAATAATAGTAGTAGTAGTAATAATAATAATAGTAGTAGTAGTAATAATAATAATAGTAGTAGTAGTAAAAATAATAATAATAGTAGTAATAATAATAATAATAATAATAATAATACTGTATTAATCTTAGAGTACCTGTAACCTCTTCACTACGGCAATTTCTTCACATCTAATTAAAATCATCTGACGCTACAATTGAAAAAAGATGCATAATTGTGTTCAAAAGCTTAATAATGAACAAAATAATAATAATAATAATAATAATAATAAAAATAATAATAATGATAATCAAATGAAGTGTTTTTATTTGAACATGAGGAACAGATAAGATTAAATGTATTGTTCAAGATTTCCTCCTCCTCCTCCTCCTCTTCCTCCTCCTCCTCCTGCTCCTCCTCCTCCTCCTCCTCCTCCTCCTCCTCCTCCTTCTCCTCGTCTTATCCTTATTATTATTCTTTTCAACCTCAACTTTTCCCATTTCCTGCTCTGCCAGTTTCTCTAATTCTCTCTCTCTGTCTCTCTCTCTTCTCTCTCTCTCTTCTCTCTCTCTCTCTCCTCTCTCTCTCTCTCTCTCTCTCCCCCGGACATAAAGATTTTATCATATTTTCCATCCTCTCCTCTTCCTTCTTCTACTCCTCCTCTTTCTCGTCGGTGCCTCCTCTTTCCTCCTCCTCCTCCTCCTCCTCCTCCTGTCCTCATTCTGCCAACTCCTCCGCCATTGTCTGTGTGTGTGGACAGTAGGTCTGCACACACACTTCCTCAGGGGGAGAGAAAAGGGAGAGAAAGGAGAGAAAATGGGTGGAGGGAGGGAGAGAAAGAAAAAATGGGTGGAGGATGGAGAGAAAGGAGAGAAGAGTGGGTGGAGGAAGGGGGAGAGAGGAGAGAAAAATGGGTTGAGGAAGGGAGAGAGAGAGAGCAGGTGAGGAGGGAGGAATGAGAAGGAGAAAGGGAGAGAAAGTGGAAGATGGGAAGGGAGGGGGAAAGGAGGGTGAGCGAGACGAAGGGGAAGGAAGAGGAGAAAGAAAGGAGGGAAAGAGGAGGGAGGAGGTAGGGAGAGAAAGAAGAAGGGAGGTGAGAAAGAGGAAGAGGAGAAGGGAAGGAGGGAGAAAGGAGGAAGGGAAAAGGAAGAGAGGATGGAAGAGGACGAGGAGGAGAGGAAGTGGAAATAAGATTGAAAGGAGAGAGAATAAGAGGGAGAAAGACAGGGAAGGAAGGAGTGAGGGAGAAATTAAGGGAGAAATGAGAGAGAGAGAGAGGGGGGGGAAAAGAGAGAAGGAAGGGGAGCGGAGAGAGAGAGAGAGAGAGAGAGAGAGTCATTCCCCTCTCTCAAAAAATACGAACTCCATTTCTTGAAGACAATGATTCTACATATTGACCTCTCCCTCCTCCTCCTCCTCCTCCTCCTCCTCCTCCTCCTCCTCGTCTTCCTTCCCCTATCTTCCTGTTCCTTACCTTCTCATTTTGCTCCTTCCTTCCTGTTCTTCTCTCCTTCCATTCTCTCTTCTTCCTCCAGTATTTTTCTTTCCCCCTCTTCCTCAGTTTTCCTCTTCCTCCTCCTCCTCCTCCTCCTCCTCCTCCTCTTCTTCTTCCTCCTCCTCATCATCATCATCATCCTTTGCCTCCCCTCGTTTCTTCCTCTTCCCTATTTACCTCTCTTCTTCCATCTGTCTTCATCTTCCCTACCCCTCCTTACACACACACACACACACACACACACACACACACACACACACACACACACACACACACACACACACACACTTGTAACACTCACTGCTGGGTAATAAAGGAATTAGGGAAATCATCTCTCTCTCTCTCTCTCTCTCAATCATGCTGACCGCCATCCTGAGAGGGAGAGAGAGAAAGAGGAGGGAAATCAGTGATTTAGTAGGGAACGTTTGGTGTGTGTGTGTGTGTGTGTGTGTGTGTGTGTGTGTGAGAGAGAGAGGGGAGGGAAGTGGATGTAGATGTGGAATGGGAGGCAAATTGAGTTGGGATGGGATGAAGGGAATCGATTGAGAGAGAGAGAGAGAAAGAGAGAGAGAGAAATGAACGTATGAGAGAAAATACGAAAGTTAGAAAAAGTATTGATTTTTTGGTCCATTTGTTGATTAGAAGTTTTTTATTTTATTTATTTCTGTGCCCGTGACTCTCTCTCTCTCTCTCTCTCTCTCTCAGAATAGTAAGAGTTATAGTTAGGCTTTTGTGTTTGAAGTTCGTGTGCATAAATCTCTCTCTCTCTCTCTCTCTCTCTCTCTTCTCTCTCTCTCTCTCTCTCAACCATATCACCCCGTAAGGCCAAAAAACTCAAAAACTCCAGGAAGAGAATCTAGACCAATATCGACTTTCAAGGTGGTGAGGAAGGCAAAACTCATTTCCTCTCTCTCTCTCTCTCTCTCTCTCTCTCTCTCTCTCTCTCAGCTCCATTTTCTTTCACACACCTTAATGGCTTTTTCCTTTCAAGGGGGACGGAAGCAAAAGAAATCAATCATACCAGCGTAAAGAACAAAGGATTTCACTAATACCAGGTCTCTCACTTATAGCGGATTTCTCGCACATATACCACGCTGCCTTATACTTTCCTTCCTCCACTTATACCTGCCTTTCTTACGTATATCAGGCTTTCTGCGCTACAGCCTTATATCTCACACATATACCACGCTGCCTTATACTTACCTTCCTCCACTTATACCTGCCTTTCTTACGTATATCAGTCTTTCTGCGCTACAGCCTTACATCTGACACATATACCACGCTGCCTTATACTTATCTTCCTTCACTTATACCTGCCTTTCTTACTTATATCAAGCTTTCTACGCTACAGCCTTATATTTCACACTTACCCCTGACCACCTACTTGTATATCTGGCTTCTACTTGTGCTATACTTATACTGCCCTTTCAATACTGATACCTGATACTAGTCTTCCTTATACTTTTACTTATACTTTATTTCCTTTACTGATACATGAGATTTTTTTTTTAACTTATACCAGCTTTATTTTCCTTATATTTGACTTTCTGTGCATACACCAATCTCTCTCTCTCTCTCTCTCTCTCTCTCTCTCTCTCAGCCAGTCACTTGTCACATCAGCAATTCAGCACACATCAGTTTACCTGTGTTCTGTCCTATTTCGACAATTAGGACACCCTTCTCTCTCTCTCTCTCTCTCTCTCTCTCTCTCTCTCACCGCACCATGGACTCAGTAGACTCAATACCCCTCCTGCACTTGCTCGCTCACTCACTCACTCTTCCACTTACCCACTCACTCATGCACACACACACACATACACTCACTCATGCACTCACACTGATGCTTATACACACATACACTCACTCTCATGCACTCACACTGATGCACACACACACACATACACTCACACTCATGCACTCACACTGATGCTTACACACTCTTACACTCACTCTCATGCACTCACACTGATGCACACACACACACATACACTCACTCTCATGCACTCACACTGATGCTTATACACACATACACTCACTCTCATGCACTTACATTGATGCTTACACACACACATACACTCAGTCTCATGCACTCACACTAATGCTCACACACACTCATGCACTCACACTAATTCACACACACTCATGCACTCACACTAATGCTCACACACACTCATACACCCACACTCAAATACTCACGTCTCTCATGCACTCACACCCATTCACACAGTCATGCACTCACCCTATCTCATACTCATCCTCTCCTACACTGCCTGTCTTACATGCATGACTGTAATTTGTCTCACACAGTTGTATTTCGTCATGCACACACACACACACACACACACACACACACACACACACACACACACACACACACACACACACACACACACACACACACACACACACACACACACATCCCTTCTGTCATGCGCTGCTGTCGTATCATGCATTTGTCTTACTCATCGCACCTGTCATGCACTTCCGGTCTGAGCTTTTAAGGAATTTGTCGCGTCATGCATTGCTGTTCTTGTTTTTGTTTTTTTTTGTTTTTATTGTCGAATTTGCTTTGTCTCCCTCAGATGTGTTTTAAAATAATGTTACGCCTCCTCTTGTTACTTGTCATGCACTCCTTCTTATCATGCATTGTTCCTTGTCTCGCTGTTATGCTTCTGTTTCTCATGCTTTGTTGTATTCCGTCATGCACCACAGTCCTTTTCGTCACACAGTCCTCTCCAGTCATGCATTATTGTGGCCTTTGTTCTCTCGTGCTTGCTTTTGTCATGCACTCCTGCCCTTTGTGCATTTACCTCTCATGCACTCCTTCCCTTGTTGCATTTACCTCTCATGCACTCCTGCCCTCTGTCGTGCACTCCTACCTTGTCTGCATTTACCTCTCATGCACTCCTTCCCTTGTTGCATTTACCTCTCATGCACTCCTTCCCTCTGTCATGCACTCCTACCTTGTCTGCATTTACCTGTCATGCACTCCTTCCCTTGTTGCATTTACCTCTCATGCACTCCTTCCCTCTGTCATGCACTCCTACCTCGTCTGCATTTACCTGTCATGCACGTGTTTTGTCATAGTTTGCTTTCCCTTCCGTCATGCCGTGTTATTCCGTCTTCTTGCCCTTCGTTTATTTCCAGTCTACTGAATCCCGTACTTCTTCCAGTCATAGCGTTTTTCTCCTTCATTTCCTTCCTTCGTTCTTTCCTTCCTTCCTTTCCCACCTTCCTTCCTTCTTTCTTTTTTCTTTCTTTGCAGCCTCCCTTCCTTCCTTTCCGACCTTCCTTCAGTCTTTTCATTCTTTCCTTCCATCCTCCCTTCCTTCCTTCCTTCGTTTCCTACCTTCCTTTCTTTTCTCTCTTGCCTTCCTTCCATCCCTCTTTATCATGCACGTAACAATCAACATCATTCTTACGCCAGAAGGATCGTCACGCGGTACTAACAATGCTTGACGTTAGAAAGTGTAAACACAGAAAGTAAAAAAAAGTGGAGTTAGAAGTTAGAAAAATAGAAAAAAATGGCTGGAAATAGAAAGATCGAAAAGGTTATAAAAAAATAGGACTAAAATAGAAACAGTTAGAAATAATAGAGAGAGAAAAAGAAAACAGAAAAAAACAGAACAGATGGAAAAAATGGGAAGACACGAAACAGAAAAATATAAAAAATAGAAAGATAGGAAAATAGAAAGAAAGAAAAATAGAAAGATAGAAAAATAGAAAGATAGAAAAATAGAATGATAGAAAAATAGAAAGATAGAAAAATAGGAAAATTAGAAAGATAGAAAAACAGGAAAAATAGAAAGATAAGAAAGATAGAAAAATAGAAAGAAAGATAGAAAAATAGAAAAATAGAAAGATAGAAAAACAGGAAAAATAGAAAGATAAGAAAGATAGAAAAATAGGAAACAGAAAGATAGAAAAATAGAAAGATAGAAAAATAGAAAGATAGAAAAATAGAAAGATGGAAAAATAGAAAGATGGAAAAATAGAAAGATAGAAAAATAGAAAGATAGAAAAATAGGAAACAGAAAGATAGAAAAATAGAAAGATAAGAAAGATAGAAAAATAGAAAGATAGAAAAATAGAAAGATAGAAAAATAGAAAGATAGAAAGAAAGAAAAATAGAAAGATAGAAAAATAGAAAGATAGAAAAATAGAAAGATAGAAAAATAGAAAGAAAGAAAAATAGAAAGATAGAAAAATAGAAAGATAGAAAAATAGAAAGATAGAAAAATAGGAAAAATAGAAAGATAGAGAGAAAAATAGAAAGATAGAAAAATAGGAAAAATAGAAAGATAGAGAGAAAAATAGGAAGATAAAAAAATGGAAATATGGACAGTTAGAAAGAATTGGAAGCCAAGAGTTTGAAAAGAGTGGTGAAAAAAACAACAACAAAAAGATGTTTGTGTGTGACTGTGCATGCGGGACGGGTGTTTGAGAGAGAGAGAGAGAGAGAGAGAGAGAGAGAGAAGAGAGAGAGAGAGAGAGAGAGAGAGAGAGAGAGACTTCAAGTGGATATATAGATATGGACTAAAGTTATGAGAGAGAGAGGGGGGGGGAGATGGAGGGACAGATGGAAGGAAGGAAGGAGAGATGAAGAAGGAATATGAATGAAAAAGGCTTAAAGAGGAAGGGGAGAGAGCGAAGGAAGGAAGTAGGATTGATGAAGTGAATGAAGGAAGGATTGAGGGGGAAGGAAGGCGAAGGAGGAGGGAGTAGGGTGACAGAGGGATATTGGGGTGAAGAGAGTAAGGAAGGAAGGAAGGAGTGAAGGAAAGATAATGAAGGAGGGATAAGTTAATCGTTGGGCAGTTGCAGTGAAGGAAACTTAATTATAAGACTGACACCTGTATAGCCTCCTTCCTTCCTTCATGCATTCATTCCCTTCTTCTTGCCTGCCTTACTTCCTTATCCTCCTTCCTGTACGTCCTTCATTCTCGCCTTCCCATCCTCCCTCCTTACTTCCTTTTCCTCATTTCTCTCCGTCCTTCATTCTCTCCCTCCCTCCCTCCATCCTTTCTTCGTTCATTCATCCTTTCAATTATTCCTTCCTTCCTTCCTTCCTACATCCTTCCGTCCCTGCCTAACGCCGTCTTCCCTTCCTTCCATCCTTCCTTCCTTCCTTCCATCCTTCCTTCCATCCTTCCTTCCTTCCATCCTTCCTTCCTTCCATCCTTCCTTCCTTCCCTCCTTTCAGTAAGACGACTAGCACCTGCCAAACCTTCCTTCCTCCATTTCTCCTTCGCTCCTTCATTCCTCCTTCCCTCCTTCCTTTACAGCTAACCTCCTTCCCTTACCTTCCTTCTGCTCCCTGGACTCCTTCGTTTCATGCCTATTTCCCGAGGTATGGAGAGAGAGAGAGAGAGAGTTTCCCAGGTTTCCGCATATGGTGTAAGAGAGAGAGAGAGAGAGAGAGAGAGAGAGGGAGAGGAAGTAAGGTACATAGAGAGACTGGGAGTGGGGAGGAAGTGAGTGAAATATGGGAAGGAGAGGGAGGTAAAGAGAGGAGGAGGAGGAAGAGAGAATAGGAAGGAGGAGGAAGAAGAGAGAGAAGGAAGAAGGAGGAGGAGAGGAGCAAGGAGGAAAGGTGGAAGAGGAGAGGAACGAAGGAGGAAGAGGAAGAGAGAGAGAGTATTGCATGCAGTGAAAATCTGACCTGATAATTTTGAGACGATATGTTTTAAAATTTGGATGAGAGAGAGAGAGAGAGAGAGATGGATTATGCAGAAAGCTTGAGGAAAGACGGAAGGAAAGAAAACAAGGAAGAATGTAGAGGGAAGAGGGAAGAAAAATGTAAAGAAGAAGTAACAGAGAGTTGGAAATAAAAAGAGTGGAAATGGAAGAAAGGAAGGGAGGTTGGGTATAGGAACAGTAATAATAATAGTAATAATAATAACAGTAGCAGGAGTAGTAATAGTAGAAGTGGTTGTGGTGGTGGTGGTAGAAGTAGTTTAGTAGTAGTAGTAGTAGTAAAATAGTAAGCTAATAATGATAATAATAATAAAAATAATAATTAATAATAATAATAATAATAAAAATAACAGCAGAAAAAACAACTCTTCTCCAACAACACTGTAGCCAGATTCAACAGTTGCTAAAAGGTCAAAGGTCACAGCAAGATGCAATAGGAAGGTGACCCCAATGACCTGTTTCTCTGGGCGCTACAGCTAGAGGTCAGGGGTCACTAAAAGGTCGTGAGAAGTGGGATCATTATGTGCATTTAGTCTGACACGTGGTGGCGCCGTGGACCCTGGGTGGAGCAGCTGCGGCGTCCACCCGGGATCCAAACCTCATTTCCCTGCACCTCGCCGTGGGAAGGGCCAAGATCCGACCCTGGTGAGGCGCCGTGTACCACAAGAGGGCACCGGGTCTCTACACGGTGTATAATTTGTACTCTATGTGTAGGATGGCCCCACAGAAGCAGTTTCTTACCTATGGTCGACGGGTCTGCTCACCCATACAGACCAGGGATAAGCACCACCACCATCAACAACAACAACAACAACAACTCTGCCCTGACATATCCCAAACTCGGCTCGGTTGATGACCAAGTGTAGCCAGATTGGAGGGTTGATTTGACTAGTAACCAAGGAGACTCATTCCTACCCTATAGCTAAGGCTCATCAAATACCATACAAGCAGAGCGACCATGGGGATGATAGAATAATATAATACTAGAATATGATGCTGGTCACGAAGAAGTGCTGTGGGAAGAAAGTAGTTTTTCCGGCCCTGAGCTACGTGAAATAAGCAGCAAAAGGACGGAAATCACGGCCAAGTTAAGAGGAAGAGACTGTAGCAAGAGTAAAAATAATTTCCTCTTGTTCATTTACTTGCTTATTTGTTTATTTAAAGAGGAGAGGGAGAAATTGATCGCTGGGATTATTTGTATTCTCTCTATCCATCCCGTTTTATCTATTTCATCTATCTATCCATCTACATCTATCTGTCTGTACCTGTCTTTCTGTCCATTTAACCACCTGTCTGATTGTCTGTCTGTCCTTCCATCCATACATCCAATTTTCTGCCTATTTATCCATGTCTATCTATCGGTCTATCAATTTATCTATCTGTCTAATCTCCATCCATCCATCCATCCATCCCTCTTTCTATCAGTCTATTTCCATCAATTTCTCTATCTATCTATTTCCATCCATCTGTCTGTTTATCTACCATTATCTATCGATCTTTCCATCCATCCATCAGCCTAACATTCATCCACTCATCCATCTATCTATCAACTGTCTCCATCTGTCCATCCAGCCTTCCATCTATCTGTCCGTCTATCCACCTATCCGTTCAATCTATCCATCCAACCTGCCTCTTTCACCTAACTTTCCTAATGCTAAACTTTGCCGCTTTCTCTCTCTCTCTCTCTCTCTCCGTCCTTCCTTCCTTCCTTTTGCATTTTCCATCCATCCTTCCTTGCATCATATTTTTTCTTATTTTTCTTCCTCCCCATCTCCATCCCTCCTCCTCCTCCTCCTCCTCCTGTTCCTCTTCCTCCTCCTCCTCCTCCTCCTCCTCTTGTTCCTCTTCCTCCTCCTCCTCCTCCTCCCTTCACTCCTTCTGGCTCATAAAGCAAGGTTTGTGAGTAAGCAAAGACAAACAGAGAGGAAGGGAGTGAGACGGAATATGAAGGAGGGAAGGCATTTGAAGGAAGGAGGGAAGATCAGAGGAGAGAAGGAATATGAAGGAAGGAAGGAAGGAGAGAAAGAATTTGAAGGAAACAGGAAGGGAGAAAGGATGAGGTAGACTGAATAGGGAAGGACTGAAGGAGGAGAAGGAAGGAAAGAATGTAAAATATTAAATGAAGAAAGGAAAGACAAGGAGGAGAAGGAAGGAAGGAAGGAAGACCGAAGTAATGACCGAATTTGATAGAGAGAGAGAGAGAGAGAGAGAGTCAGCGAAAGAAGGGCACAAAGTAAATAAAGAAACCTATGATTAGAGAGAGAGAGAGAGAGAGAGCGAAATATGTATTGCAGTAAGATCACACACACACACACACACACACACACACACACACACACACACACACACACACACACACACACACACGCGCGACAGTTGGTTATATGGTGTGTGAGGTGGGGGGGGGTAGTGTGGTGGTTGTGG
>NC_136980.1:1195000-1202500 GCF_032717465.1 Coenobita brevimanus | reverse complement strand
ACGAAGAAGTGCTGTGGAAAGGATATACAGCCTTAGTAATGCCTTTTTTTTTTTTCCTACCACTAATCTGACGGAAATAAATTAAAAAAAAAAAAAAGCGATAAATTTTGGGCCAGATTAAAGTGAAAAAACCATACTGAGATTCTTAAAATTGTGGGGAAAAAATCCATAAAGTTTCCCCCGACTTCAAAAATATTAATGTTAAAAGACAGATGCATTTTTTTTTTAATGTAATTTGTTTTTCTCTTTTTTTTAATCTTGTAAAAAATCTTCACTCGTTTCCTTTATTATTTTTATTTTTTATTTAATTTGTTTTTCCTTCTTTTCATCTGTAAAAAAAAAATCTTCCCTAATTTCCATTTTATTTTTATTTTTTTATGTTTCTTATCCTAAAAAAAAAAAACTTTACTAATTTCCATTTTTTGTTTTTATTTTTTATTTGTATTTCCTCCTCATCTTAAAAAAATCTTCAATAATTTTCTTTATTTTTATTTTTTATTTGTGTTTCTTCTCATCTAAAAAAAAAATCCACTAATTTCCTTTTTTTTTTTTTCTCATCTAAAAAAAAAAAAAAAATCCACATTAATTTTCTTTTTTCTTTTTCTTTTTTATTTGTATTCCTTCTCATTTTAAAAAAATCTTTGCTGATTTCTTTTTTCTTTTTTTTTCTTTTTATTTCTCATCTTAAAAATCTTCACTAATTGCCGTCATTTTTTTTTTTTTCATTTATCTTAATTTGGGCCAGATTTTCGTCCTTTTGCAGCTTATTTCGTGTATCTCATTGGCGGAGATGGCGCTGTGGCTGTACTCTTTCCATAGCACTTCTTCATGACTAGCATCAAATTCTAGCGCTAATCTAATGTTACAACTCAGCATTGATGATATAGAGATGAGACGAGTTTAGGTCAGGTTAGAGAATAGGCGAGATATTTTGGCAGGCAGAAAAGTCAGTATATACTACTACGGTACCAATACTTCTAGTAGTAGTAGTAGTAGTAGTGGTGGTAGTAGTAGTAGTAGTAGTAGTAGTAGTGGTGGTAGTAGTAGTAGTAGTACAAGATTAATTGACGAAGAGTTATTTTATAGTGTAACAAATGATGATGATGATGATAATAATAATAATAATAATAATAATAATAATAATAACAGTAGTAGTAAAAAGTACAATGTTTATTGACCAAGAGTTATGCAATATTTACAGTATAACAAATAGTAATAACAATGATAATAATAACAACAGGGTATCCCCAATGTTAAAGAAAAAAGACTAATTACCGTAAAAGAATTCTAAATTACATATAATTTCCCTCGAAAGAAGTGCCCAGGTATATCAGGAATATTTTATATGAACATGAAATTCTTATCTAAATATAACAGATAAGGAAGTTAACCTCAAAATATTTATATAACTAATGCATTCCAGATTTCAGACGGTTTCTCTCCCCCCCCCTCTCACCTTTCCTTTTTTGTGTGTGTGTTTTCTCGAGAGGAAGGTCCTTATTATTACCATTAAAAATAATTATCGTTTTTTAAGTACATCGTAAAATCTATATACTTCCCGTTAAAGAGTATATGCATTCTAGATTAATAATTCCCCCCCTCTCTCTCTCTCTCTCTCTCTCTCTCTAGCTTTTGTGACTCTTCAAGACGATTAAAAAAAAAATTATTCCTATTTTAAAACTTATAATTTGGCTGATCACGAAAAATTCTTAGTTATCATTAGACCTTTGCATTCCAGATGACTAATAATTTCCCTCATCACACTTACACCCCCCCCACTTCAGATTTTGGTGATGTTTCTCAAGACGATAAAGAAAACTCAATTATTCTCAATATATATTATAAAGATATATGGTTTAATTCATCTTAAAAAAAAAACAAAAAAGAAACTATATATTTGTTAAAGACCGGTGCACTGCAGATTAGCTATTGATAATTTCCCCCTGTCTCACTTTCCCATCCTTTTCTGGTTTGGGTTTCTCGAGGTCTTAAAAAAGAAACATTTAAACATTTCTCAACGTTTATACAGCTATTTGGTGTCTTATTTTCTGCTAAAAATTGATGCATTTCGGATTACAAATATTTCCTCCGTCACACTGCCTCTCCCTTTCTCCAGTTTTGATGTTGAGATGAAAAAAGAAACGTAAAGATATCTGTTGTCGTAATTCCAGCTAAAGACAGATGTATTCCGGATTACTAATAATTTCCCCGGTCTCACTTTCCCCTCCTTCGTTTCTAGTTTTGGTGGTGTTTCTCGAGACGCTAAAAACCCCTATTTATTTCTTACCTTAAAGACGCAATAACCCGCGTTGGCTCCCTCAGTCACGGGGCCTTGAAGGGAACTAGTTTATCAAGAGCAGGAGGACGGAATTGTGCTTGCAAAGGGAAAATTAAAATTACAGGAAAAGCAGCTACCCCAGTCAGACACACCAAGCCCTGCACCCCCACCCCTCAAACAGCGACTGGTTCGTTGGTTTCCCCTCAGTCACTCTCCGCGTTCCCTCTCTCTCTCTCTCTCTCTCTCTCCCCTCTCTCTCTCTCCCCCATCCTCCCCTCTGTCTCTCACACTCTCTCTCAGCCTCCGACGCAGGGGAAGGAGAGAGGGGAGGAGGAAGGGAGGGGAAACCTGATGATCCAAAAATAGCTGTATATTCAATTTCCCCTCGTTTCCCCCAAATTCACTTTCATAAACCCTTTCGGTAATTTATTTCGAGAGTCAGTGCGGTACTTTTGGACGAATCTCTCACGTTTTCTGTCAATGGTAAGTGGGTGGTGCAAAAAAAAAAAGAGCGCAGCAATGAGGAAAATGAATCGTACGCGAGGCAGCGCACTGCATCTCTCCCTCCCTCCCTTCCTTCCCCTCTCTCACTCTCTCCTCTCCTAGTTGCCGCTTTGAGATGCCAAGTAAAGTTTTTGCGTGTGACAAGTACGCATGACTCACTTCGCTTGGCTTTTTGCGCCCTGGGACGCGATTTAGAGCTACGAAATATGGACGAAGGACAATAAATAAGCAAAGACAAAGAGGCGACGAAGAAACTAGTGCCCAGAAGTAGCATACGATATTCCTCCGCGCGCGTCGCTTGTAAACAGATGATGGAAGGTTTGTAATTTTCTCCCCTAACCCCTCTCTTCCTCCCTTTCCTCCCTTCCTTACTCTAAGAGCCACCCGTGTGTGTGTGTGTGTTTTTTTTTTTATCTTTCTCTCCCCCCTTCCATCCATATCTCTCCTGTTCCTCAGTACCCTCTCCCTCCTTCCCTTCATCCCCCCTTCCTTTCCACACACAGTAGTATTATCACCCTCCTTCTTTCCCTCCCTTTCTCTCCCTCCCTCCTTTCAGCACAAGCCCTTTTTTGACCCTTAGGATAATAAATAGCTACATGCAATCAATAATTTCACCCCCTTGGTAATTTTGAACCGCGATGACGTAAGATAATTCTTTTGGGGGTCTGAAGGCGGGAAGTCAAATCGGAGCGGACGAAAACCAATAATTTTGAACTACACGCCGCATTCTGAGTCTAATCCCCCGACTAATTTCCCTCGACGAATGGGAGGACCGTGGAATCTGATCTATGTAATCCCTTTCCCTTTCATCGCGCCCCTTTCTGTTTTATTGTAGGGGGGGATTTATTGGCTCAGTTTGCGCTATCTGGCAACTGGTTTTGTTTTGGTGTGGTGTTGCCGTCTTGAGATTCTTATTTTTCTCACTTTTTTTTTTCTTTTTCTCATACATGTGGCTTTCCTCCTCGTTCAATATGAAGCTTGGGGTGATGGGAGAGAGGGGAGAAAAAGAGATAGAAGAAGAATAAAAGGAAGGAGGGAAGATATAGTGAAGACGGAAGGAGGGGAGAGAAGGCATGGAAAAGTGGGGAAAAGAAGGAAGGAACAGAGGAGGCGTGATGAAAATAAAGGGTAGAAGAGAGAGAGAGAGAGAGAGAGAGAGGAAAGGGTGATATAAAGGGAAGAGATGAATAATGAAAGAGAGGGGAAGGAGCAAAGATGAATGAATAAGAGAAAGAGAGAGAGAGAGAGAGAGAGACGGGGAATTGAAACAGGGAGGGGGAAATAGGAAGCGATATTAGAGTGAGAGAGAGAGAGAGAAATGGGGAATTGAAACAGAGACTGTGGGAAATAGGAAGCGAAGTTAGAGAGAGAAATGGAAAATTGAAATAGGGTGGGAAATAGGAAGCGAAGTTAGAGAGAGATATGGAGAATTGAAATAGAGGGAGGGGGAAATAGGAAGAGAATTAGAGAGAGAGAGAGAGCCATGGCCAAGAAGGGAAATAAAACAAACGGGATAACAACGATAAATCTCGTAAAATAGGAAATACATATTTGTTATCGCCGTTATCAGTTTCATTAATTCATCAGACTCTCCTCTCTCTCTCTCTCTCTCTCTCTCTCTCTCTCTCTCTCTCTCTCTCTCATTTCCTCTTCATTTCTTTCCCTCCTCTTTATACCCAGCCTCATCTGTTTCATTAAGTATTTTTCTTCTCCATTAATTTCTCTCTCTCTCTCTCTCTCTCTCTCTCTCTCTCTCTCTCTCTCTCTCTCTCTCTCTCAAAATTCTTCATCCCTCTTCCTCTTTCCGTCTTTTTTTTTTTCCATCCCAACTTCCCTCTGCTTTCATTCACCTTCGTATTTACCCTCCTTCCTTCCTTCCTTTTTTCCTTTCCCTTCCATTTTTCTTCTGTTTTATTCTTCTTCCGCTTTTGTCTTCTTTTTCCCACCTCTTCCGTTCCTCTCTTCGTCCTCTTCCCTCTTCCCCCCCCCCCGCTCCTTTTCCCTCTTACCCCCCCGCTCCTTTTCCCTCCTGCCAACACTCCTCTCTCTCTCTCTCTCTCTCTCTCTCTCTCTCTCTCTCTCTCTCCTTTTCGCGTTTCCTCTCCTTCCTCCTCTCTCCCCTCTTCCCTTCTTCCTCCTCTTCCTCCCCCTCTCCCCTCCTTTTTCCTGTTTCTCCCTTCAATCCCTTACTTGTCTGTTGCCTTTCCCCTTTTTCTGTTTTCCCTCTTCTCTTCCTCCTCTCTCTTCCCCCTCTCTCTTCCCCCTCCTTCACTTCCCTTCATTTCCTCCCTCCTTCATTGTTAACCTTTTTTTGTCTCTCTCTCTCTCTCTCTCTCTCTCTCTCTCTCTCTCTCTCTCTCTCTCTCTCTCTCACTTTGCCGTAGAGTTAGTAAGGTAGAATGAACCCTCAACTTCTAGGATGCTTTCTAACTTTATCTGCAGAGCTAGCAAGAGAGAGAGAGAGAGAGAGTTACATAGAGACAGACCCCGGGGTTCTTTGTGGTATCCCGTCTTTAATGTTAATATAAGGACTTGCTATCTAATTATAAAGTTTGAAGGCCTGGAGAGAGAGAGAGAGAGAGAGAGATGGGGGGGGAAGCAATCAGGGAGGGAGTTGTGGGGAGGAAGAGGAAGGAAAATAAAGAAGGGGAAGGTAAGGAGGAAGGGAGGGAGGAAGGAATGCAGGTAGGTAGGGAAATAGGAGACAGAAATGGAGATCGAGGAGGAGAGGAGGTAGGTAGCTGGGTAGGCAGGTAGGTAGGTATGTAGGTAGGTAGGTAGGTAGGTAGAATGGGAAGCGGAGGAAAACTAATGGATATCAGGGAGGAGAGGAGGAAAGGGGGGGGAGTTAGGTAGGTAGGGAGGGAGGGAAGGAAAGAAATGTAGAGAAGGAGGAAGAGGGGGTTAGGCAGGTAGGAAGGTACGCAGGTAGGAAGAGGAAGGAGAGGGATACGGAGAGAAGGGAGGGAGGGAGGGAGGCGAGAGAGAGAGTTATTAAGCTAAGAGGGAGAAAGGGAGGCAGAATGGAGACAGGTAGTAGAGGAGGGAGAAGAGAATGAAGCAAGGACGGGAAAGGAGGGGTGGAGGGAGGAAAGAAGGATGGATGGTTTTATGGATGGAAGGAAGGAACATGTGTGAAAGGAAAGGAAAAAGTGAAAGAAAAACAGAAAATGAGTTAAAAAAAAATGAAAAAGAAAGGGAGAGGAGAATACTGAGGGAGAGAGAGAGAGAGAGAGAGAGAGAGAGAGAGAGAGAGAATCACACAAACTGAGAGTGACGAGAGGAGGAGAGAGACTGGAAGAGAGCAATGGAGAGTGTACACATAAACCCACTCACACATACATACATACCTACATACAGTACATACACACGTACGCACATATACTAACATGCTCAAATCCACGCATAGATCCACATAGACCATTACATACATGTATTTACGCACACTAATGCGTACATACATACACTCATACGCACACCTCTGATATACACACACACACCTACGCATTTACGTACATATATAAACATATGCATTCATTAGCGGTCTCTCTCTCTCTCTCTCTCGTCATCTCAGGTAATACGATTATCTGATTATCACCAAATTTAATTATGAGTGTCTGCAGGTATGAAATTAAACTATTATAAGAACTTCCCACGTCCTTATGGAAAGTTTTATTGTTATTGTCTCATTATTATTATTATTATTATTATTATTATTATTATTATTATAGGGAAGATCTGAATCGCCGCCATTCACATACCGTTTGCGCTACATCCTTCATTCTTTGCCATATTATAGTACTGATTGGCCTCTTCATGTGACCAAATATCCTGATCCGACCACCGGAACCCGGATAGGATCTGGATCGGAAAAAGTGGCCCTAAAGCTCAGGAACTTAAGGCAGAGGACTGAAATTTTGCTGGCGTACACCTGAGACCTGGCCAGACTGCAGTGCTTCATGTAGTACAGATTGGATCATTATTCTCAGAGATACCTTATGGTTCAAAATTGTGGACGGCTTCAGAAGACAGAAACGTCACCTGATTTTACATGAATGAATAAAGTTAGAGCCACCATACCCGATGGCCTTATAGAACTTGTTGACCCAGGGTGACATGCACGAGATCAGTGACCTTAACCTCAAGGTCCCTTTATTGCTCGGCTTCCAGTAGGTAATGGCTGTGGCAAGTTTATCGTTGTGAAAATTGTCTTTGGACAGTTTTACGGGGTTTACATAGTAGTAGTTGCGATAGGATGAGGGGGAGAAGGGGAGAGACTTGGGTTTTCGTTCGTGTTTGTGTTGCTTTCGTTGATGCTCTTGATCTTGGGGGGCAAAAATACCACGCCCTTAACACCCAATCTATACAACCTGTACTTTAGCAGGGTGTATTGTCCTCACCCCACCCCACCCCATCGCCATCCCAACCCATCCCGTCCACTCCTCTGCCTCCCATTCTCTCTCTCTCTCTCTCTCTCTCTCTCTCTCTCTCTCTCTCTCTCTCTCTCTCTCGAATTGTTGGAGAAAACTTTACTTCTGTCTAATCGGCCGATCGACAGCGTCTTCTTTGCAGGTCATTCCCGAGAGAGAGAGAGAGAGTTAGGTTTGTCTTTGAAGTTGCTATTTTTTACTGTATCTCTGGAGAGGCGGAAGGTCACGTGCTTTACTTGCTGTTGTTGTTGTTAAATCATCATCATCACCATCATTATTATCGCATCA
>NC_136980.1:1187500-1192500 GCF_032717465.1 Coenobita brevimanus | reverse complement strand
TTCCCTAATTTTCCCTTTACATTTCCCTCATTTCCCCTTATATTTTCCTCATTTCCCCTTATATTTCCCTGTCTTCCCTTATATTCCCCTAATTTCCCCCTATATTTCCCTGTCTTCCCTTATATTCCCCTCATTTCCCCCTATTTATTTATTTTCCTCATTTCCCCTTATATTTTCCTCATTTCCCCTTATATTTCCCTGTCTTCCCTTATATGCCCCTCATTTCCCCCTATTTATTTATTTTCCTCATTTCCCCTTATATTTTCCTCATTTCCCCCTATATTTCCCTGTCTTTCCTTATATTCCCCTCATTTCCCCCTATTTATTTATTTTCCTCATTTCCCCTTATATTTTTCTCATTTCCCCTTATATTTCCCTGTCTTCCCTTATATGCCCCTCATTTCCCCCTATTTATTTTCCTCATTTCCCCCTATATTTCCCTCGTATTCTCCCCATTTACTTACCTCGTTTCCCCATAAGTTTTCCTCATTTTCTCACCTGTATTTTCCTCATTCTCCCCCAGTTCCTGCTTTAAAGTATCGTTTTCTTAAAAAAAAAACCAACAGAAAATGGATAGTTTTAGAGACGAATCAAAAGTTTGAGTTTTATATTATGTGATACTTTTTTTTTTTTATTCTCTCTCTCTCTCTCTCTCTCTCTCTCTCTCTCTCTCTTTCCCTACACTGGAGAATAAATATCACTTAGTAGGGTCTGTATGGCCTGTGCATGTGTAACTATTATCCCTGTGTGTGTGTGTGTGTGTGTGTGTGTGTGTGTGTGTGTGTGTGTGTGTGTGTGTGTTAATTCACCTACACATTTTACACACACACAGTTAATTGAAAGAAATGGTGACCACACTAAACCTACGTATATTAATTCTAGCATCTTTCTTTTCGAGTTTGTAGGCAATATTGATCACTTCACTGCGAGAGAGAGAGAGAGTTGTAAGAATACTACTACTACCATAAAATAAGAGTAACGACTAGAGTAGGTGACAGTGGTAACCTAGATACTGGTCGAAAAAGCTGCCACAGGGTCAAAGGCTTAAGTTTTCGGAGATGAGCACTGCGGCTAAGCACGTTATGTCGTCTTGTCCCACCTTCTGTTAACCAGATACTGAGAAGGTGATGAGTAGTTGGGTTTGTCCTGTAAGCCTTCGTTTTCTTCCATGATTTAAGAAAGAAAACGGGCCTTTTTGAGGGTATAACTTTTAAATGCCTTTGCCTATCGAGTTACTGTTTTTCATCATCATCATCATCATCATCTTATCATTGTCAGTCATCATCATCATCATCATCTCTTCATATCATTAATCATCATCATCTTTCTCCTCCTCCTCCTCCTCCTCCTCCTCCTCCTCTTCTTCTTCTCCTTCTTCTTCTTCTCCTCCTCTCCTCTCCTCTTCATCATCATCATCATCATCTTTATCATCTTCTTATATTACCTTTATTCTTACACATTCCTTAACACTTTCACTACGATGACATTTTCTTTGCATCGTTCTTACACCTTGGAATTTAGTCACTGATCTCTTGACGTTAGTGACTCTCTCTCTCTCTCTCTCTCTCTCTCTCTCTCTCTCTCTCTCGTACCGCTACACCAATTAAGCACAGGTGTAAATAAAGTACAGGTAAGCTAATTAACGTCCTTACCTGGAGTACTGAGAGCGTCGAAGCTTAATTGACGGCGATGGTGTTGTTGGTTGTCCATTTTTTGCAGTTTTTTCACACCCTGTAGGGGAGAGAGAAAGTAATTAGCAGGTAAGACAGGTGTGTGTGTGTGTTTTTTTTTTTTTAGGCCAGCTGTTGCCTTAGTTTATTATAATATTGTAAATTGTAAATTGTAAGCTGTGAGAATTGTTGAGAGCTTTTTGTTGTGTGGATGGGTGTGTGTGTGTATGTGTGTGTGTATGTGTATGTGTGTGTATATTTATCTCTTTTCAATCGCTACTTCAATGGTCACTGCTCCTCTGAACTGTCTGCTTGCATCCCTCCACCTCTACGACGGGCGCGTAGCACCCGTCTAGCAACAAACTCTCATCCCTTTTCTGTCCAGCTCTCTAATGCAAGAGTTAACCGTTACTCCCAGTCCTTCATTTATGCAGCAGGTCAACTCTGGAACTGTCTCCCTCTGTCTGTATTTCCTACTTCCTATGATCTCCAGTCTTTCAAACGCAGTGTGTCCAGGCATCTCGAAATGAATGGATCTTGAATTTGGCTCTCTCTTGTATTTTGTTTTTTTTCTTGGAAGGAACGTTTTGCGGGCTCAGCCTTTGGTTCCTTCTTCCTCGCATAAAAACGCGCTCGCACACACACACACACACACACACACACACACAGCCAAATCACAAACATGCATATTTTGTATATTAACACGTGCGTACATATATCTTTTGTGTTTTGATGTCTGTACTCAACGATCCCTCCCCTCCTCTCATTATTATTATTATTATTATTATTATTATTAATATTGTTGTTGTTGTTACCGTAATTATTACTATTATTGTCATCGTTATTATTATTATTATTATCACCATCACTGACATCATCGTTATTATATTATTATTATTATTATTACAATTACTATTATTGAATGTCATCATGCTGAAGGGGATAATAACGCTAATATAAATACCAGTGAAATTTCTTGACCAAATTAAATTCTTCCTTTACTGCCCACTTTCATGTGACCCTCTGATCTCTCTCTCTCTCTCTCTCTCTCTCTCTCTCTCTCTCTCTCTCTCTCTTTTAGCTTGGGAAAGTTTCGTCTTTTTGCTTCTCGTTTTTTTTTTAATTAATTTTGTCTGGAATTTATTAGTCCTTAATGTATTTGTCTGATTATTATTATTATTATTATTATTATTATTATTATTATTATCAGTTGTAGTAGTAATGGTGTAATTGCTACTGTTACTACTACTACTACTACTAGTACTGTTGTTATTATTATTATTATTATTATTATTATTATTATTATTTAGTATTATTGCATTCGGTATTCTTCATTGATGTTATTTCCTTATATTTTCTTTCTCACATGAAGCAGATTTATTCTACACTAAATAACCCCTCATTTCTTCACCCCCTGGAGCGTAGGAGGCCGGGTCTAGGCTAGTTTTTTTTTTTATGTGTCCGACTTTGGGCATAGGCTTCGCAACCTGATATCAAGGCCCAGCAGTCCTCCTACATACCATACACCTCTACATGTCACCACTTAGGCGCTAACACCCACCGTCCATATTGAATACATGCTAGGGCTGTCTCATACAGGACTGGTGTATTGGTATTAGCGGGGGTATTTTTACGACATGTCGGCGGGTCTTCTGGTAGATCAGTAAAGCCTGATTTAATGAAATTCAAATCCTTAAGCTGTTCCCTGCCCCAGCCGGGATTTGAACCTGGGTCCGTTAGGACCGCACGCCACCTCTCTACCGATTGAGCAAGTGTAACCAGTGGCTGATCCCTGAGTTGCATTATGTGATTTATAGCCCCCAGATATGCGTTAATCCCATGAGCGTCACATCTATCTGATACGTCTTAATCCGCGTGACCACCAGGCTACCATTTGGTTATATGGTTACCACCCAGCGTACTACCACTAATTGGTTCTGTATTATATTTTTCATTTACATTTATTTATTCACTTATGGTTTCTTGGGCTGCTTGAAACTATTTTCCTTGTCACCTACTGTAGTCGCTGGATGGTAGCGCTACATCAAGTGAATGGATGGTGACCGCCTCCACCTACCACTATCAGGAATGGCACTTAAAGCCTCTCATGCGATTAACCGTTTTTATTCCGCGCTCGCAAAGTGAGAACGAGTGTTATTTCTTACGAGAGAGAGAGAGAGAGAGAGAGAGAGAGAGAGAGAACAAAAATCCCTCAAAGTTTCCATCCCATTTTAAACAAACTTGGCGGGAATTTTGAGTTGCTCTATATGGGGTCGACCTTTGACCTTTCGCTTTTTGTTAATTATAGGTCAGGCCAAGGTCACAGGCAGAGGTCGTTTTTCACTGCGAGGTCAGCTTTTTTTATTTATATATATTTTTTTGCAATAGGCTTAGTAGAAGAGTTGCGGGTAAAAGGGAAAAAAAAAAAGGAAGATTTTGGAAAACTATTAGAGATCAATGTAATAGGGTAGTGTCAAAGTTCAGATTGCGTGTGTGTGTGTGTGTGTGTGTGTGTGTGTGTAGGTGGGTGGGTGGGTCTTGTGTGTGTGTGTGTGTGTGTGTGTGTGTGTGTGTGTGTGTGTGTGTGTGTGTGAACAGTAACTAAATCCGATTCAGTACCAAACTTGGTGGAGGGTTTGAGGAACACTGACGCTGGGTGGGTCACATGGAGTCTGAAAGTCTTACTGTTGGTCTCACTACCCCCCTAATGGTGGAGAAAAGTCTATTATTCTGTTCCTGCTGACGACGGACCATTTCACTTTGCTGGGGGTGGGCTGTGGACTGTAAACTATGACTGTAAACTGCTGTGGAATGTAAACTATGACTGTAAACTGCTGTGGACTGTAAACTGCTGTGGACTGTAAGTTATGACTGTAAACTGCTGTGGACTGTAAACTATGACTAAACTGCTGTGGACTGTAAACTATGACTGTAAACTGCTGTGGACTGTAAACTATGACTGTAAACTGCTGTGGACTGTAAACTATGACTGTAAACTGCTGTGGACTGTAAACTATGACTGTAAACTGCTGTGGACTGTAAACTATGACTGTAAACTGCTGTGGACTGTAAACTATGACTAAACTGCTGTGGACTGTAAACTAGGACTGTAAACTGCTGTGGACTGTAAACTATTGACTAAACTGCTGTGGACTGTAAACTATTGACTAAACTGCTGTGGACTGTAAACTAGGACTGTAAACTGCGGTGGACTGTAAACTGTGACTGTAAACTATCACCTTCCACTAACACAAAGCCCAATAATTAAATAAATAAATAAATATCCTAAATAGAGGTTTCTGAAGAGTAAAGAATTTTTGAGGAAGACGG
>NC_136980.1:1160000-1170000 GCF_032717465.1 Coenobita brevimanus | reverse complement strand
ACCTACCCACCCACCTACCTACCTACCAGCTACCTACTTACCGCCGAGCACGAGTGTTTGCCCACTTAATCTTGCCTAAGCTGAGGACCTCTCTCTCTCTCTCTCTCTCTCTCTCTCTCTCTCTCTCTCTCTCTCTCTCATGCATTTTCAGTGGATCTCGTTTTCTTCCGGAATATCCCCTTTCTCTCTCTCCTTCCTTCCTTCCTTTCATTGTTCTTTTCCTTCTTTCCATCCTTCCATCCATCCTTCCTTCCATCCTTCCTTCCTTCCTTCCCTCCTTTCATTGTTCTTTTCCTTCTTTCCGTCCTTCCATCCATCCTTCCTTCCTTCCTTAATTTTCTTCCTTCCTTCCATTCTCTTCTTCTTTCCTTCCCTCCCTTTCTTAAATTCTTTGTTTCTCCCGCCTTCCCTTTCTCTCTCTCTCCCTCTCTATTACCCTTCTCTACCCTCCCCTTCCTTCCCTCCTTCCTTCCTTCCCGGCCATTCCATCACTCTCCCTCCTCCTTTCTCTCTCTCTCGCCCAATCCCATATTTCACCTACCCTCCTTCCTTCCCTCCCTCCCGCCATCACTCTTTCCCTCTCACTCTTTCTTCTTTTTCTCTGATTGTTTACTGCGTTCTTCTCTCTCTCTCTCTCTCTCTCTCTCTCTCTCTCTCTCTCTCTCTCTCTCTCTCTCTCTCTCTCAGCTGACCACCTCTCTAATATCAGGAGTTCCTGTTTGGGGTTTGTGTTTGTTTGTTTGTTTGCGGTGTTTGCGCGAGAGTGAGTTTGCACAGGCGAGTACTGGGTGTTTGCTGAGAGAGAGAGAGAGAGAGAGAGGGTGGGAGAGAAAGAGAGACTGATATGGATATGTGTGAGCGTACTGGTTAATTGTGTGTGTATAATTGTTGAGTGTGTGTGTGTGTGTGTGTGTATAATTGTTGAGTGTGTGTGTGTGTGTGTGTGTGTGTATAATTGTTGAGTGTGTGTGTGTGTGTGTGTGTGTGTGTGTGTGTGTAGAAAGCCTTGTATCTCTCTCTCTCTCTCTCTCTCACACACACACACACACACACACACACACACACACCCAGTGAAGGCGTGAAGTGTGTGGCTTCACCTCTGGTCTTCTGGTGCTTGGTTAAAGGAGAGAGAGAGAGAGAGAGAGAGAGAGAGAGAGAGAGAGAGAGAGAGAGAGAGATTTTCTGCCACTGAGCTACGGGAAATAAGCTGCAAAAGGACGATAATTCTGGGCCAAGTTAAGATGAAAGAACTATAGGTATAAAAAGCAAGGAAAGTAAATCCGTAAATAGATAGGTAATGAAAATAAAAAAAATATATATAAGTACCTTGTAAAGCAAAGTTGAAGTAGATAGATAGATAGATAGATAGAGAGAGAGAGAGAGATGAAAATATTATCAGAACTCCCAATAAAAACATAAATAACACACACACACACACACACACACACACACACACACACACACACACACACACACACACACACACACACACACACACACACATAAATGCAAAGAAGTGATGAGAAACTTTTTGAGTGACCCAACGTGACCTCTTGACCTTCCGAAATTTTGGCGAAAAAAATAATGGACCTAATAGAGGCAAATCGAAAATGAAAAATGATATTGAAAGTGCTATTGTATTTTTTTTTTCTGGTTTGTTTGTTTGTTTGTTTGTGTTGTTTGTTTTGGTGGTGATTGTAGTGTTGTTGTTGTTATTGTTATTGTTGTTATTTTTATTATTATTATTATTATTATTGTTATTATTATTGTTATAGTATTATTATTAGTAGTAGTAGTAGTAGCGGTGGTGGTAGTAGTTGTAGTAATAATATTAAAACTAGTAGAGTAGTAGTAGTAGTTGCAGAGTATTCTTATTTACTTAAAGACTTTATTAAATAACACTAAAGTAATAATAATAACTACTACTACTACTACTACTATTACTACTACTGCTGCTACTACTATTATTACTGCTACTACCACCACCACCACCACTACTACTACTGCAACTACAATAATAAAAATAATAATAATAATAATAGTAATAATAATAATAATAATAATAATAATAATAATGTTGATGACGATGATAATAATATAAGCAATCATCATCATCATCAATCCAATTTCCCCTCACGATCTCCAGTCTTTCAAACGCAGTGTGTCCAGGCATCTCAAAATGATCGGATCTTGAATTTGGCTCTATATTGTATTTTGTTTTTCTCTTGGAGGGAACTGTTACTGCGGGCTCATGGCCTTTGGTTCCTTCTTCCTCGCATTTAAAAAAAAAAAAAAAAACTATCCACAAAAGTCTATTGAAAAACGAAAGAAAAATCAATCCACCAAAAGCCTTTACGAACAGAAAGTTAAAAAAAAAAAATAGTGTATATGAAAAAGAAACAAAGAATTGCCCCACAACTCAAAAATGCCTTCAGAAATAAAATTGGAGAGAGAGAGAGAGAGAGAGAGTGTAGTGTGTGGGTGAGTGGTGTGAATGTGTGTTGGGGGTTTGTGTATATGTGTGGGTGGGTGGGGTTGTGTGTGTGTGTGTTGGGGGTTTGTGTATATGTGTGGGTGGGTGGGGTTGTGTGTGTGTGTTGGGGGTTTGTGTATATGTGTGGGTGGGTGGGGTTGTGTGTGTGTGTTGGGGGTTTGTGTATATGTGTGGGTGAGTGGTGTGAATGTGTGTTGGGGGTTTGTGTATATGTGTGGGTGGGTGGAGTTGTGTGTGTGTGTTGGGGGTTTGTGTATATGTGTGGGTGGGTGGGGTTGTGTGTGTGTGTGTTGGGGGTTTGTGTATATGTGTGGGTGGGTGGGGTTGTGTGTGTGTGTTGGGGGTTTGTGTATATGTGTGGGTGGGTGGGGTTGTGAATGTGTGTTGGGGGTTTGTGTATATGTGTGGGTGGGTGGGGTTGTGTGTGTGTGTTGGGGGTTTGTGTATGTGTGGGTGAGAGAGAGAGAGTAGTGTGATCTAGAGAGAAGGTGTAGTGTGTTGTGGGGAGAGTTTTGTGTGTGTGTGTGTGTGTGTGTGAGAGAGAGAGAGAGAGAAGGAGGGGGGGAGGGGTAGCCAGCCTAAGGTGCCACACAGCCAGGCACCCTCGTCACGGGTTTTATGATAGATTGGATGGCGTGTTGTAGCCTAAGTACTGCCTATACCCTGCCTGTCTCACCCCTGCCTGCCTTACCCCAGCCTGCCTCACCCTGTTTGCCTTACCCTATCTTACCCTTGCATCACTCTCCATCATCCCTGCCTCACCCTGCTTAAAATCCCACATCTTTGTCACCTTGCCTCAACCTGCCTTACCTGTCTGCCTCACCCCTGCCTGCCTTACCTGTTTCCTTGCCTCCCTCATTTCCGTTTTCTTTTTTTCTTTTTTGCCTAACCCATGCCTTACTTATCGCCCTACCTCCTCCTCCTCCTCCTGCTCCTGCTTCTCCTCCTCCTCCTCCTCCTCCTCCTCCTCCTTCTCCTCCTCCTCCTTTTTATCCAAAGAATTTCTTACTCTCTTTACTTCCTCCCTCCCTCCTCACCTGTTTTCCTTCTCTCCTTGCCTACCTACCTACCTACTTACATACATACATACCGGTACATGCATACTTCCATACCTACCTAAATATGACTACCTACCTACCTTCCTTCCTTCCTTCCTTCATACATACATACATACTTTCATACCTGCCCAGTATGGCTACCTACCTACCCACCTACCAACCTGTCTACCTACCTACCTACCTACCTACCTTTCGCTTACCGCCTCTCTCCCTCCGCCGTCCTTCTCAGTTTATCTCCCTCTCTCCCTCCCTCCCTTTCTCTCCATCTCTCCTCCCTCCCTGTTCCTCCCCTACGATTTCAGACTCATCAATATCAGTATCCCCCCCTCCCTCCCCTCTCTCTCTCTCTCTCTCTCTCTCTCTCATTCATACCATTTCCTAACCTCCTTCCCTGCCCCTCCCTCCCCCCTCCCTCCTTCCATTCCTATTTGTATTCCTGTCTCTCCTCTTTCCCTCCTCCCCCACCCCATCCCTCTTCCCTCCCCCCTCCCCCTCCCCTTCCTCCTCCACCTCCCTCTATCTCTCTCCCTATGCTCTTTCCATAGGTCTTCCCTCCTTCCTTCCTTTCCTTTCCTTCCTTCCTTCCTTTCCTTCTTTCCATCCTTTCCTTCCTTCCTTTCTTCATTCATTCATTCATTCCTGTACGTTTCTTTCTTACCTCTCTCTCTCTCTCTCTCTCTCTCTCTCTTGCTCACTTTTCTTCGCCGTTCCTCCCTCCCTCCCTCTCCTTTCCTCCTTTATTCCTCAGGTCTTCAGAGAGAGAGAGAGAGAGAGAAAGTGTGTTTTCGTGTTTGAGAGAGAGAGAGAGAGAGGTAGTGAGAGGTGTGTTCGATTTAAAGGGGTCCTCCCGTGGCCTCGCCCTCACCTGGGTTGTTTTAAAGGGGTCCAGGTGCACAGATAGATAGATAGAGGGGTAGGTAGATAGATTGATGGATAGATATAAGGATCCAGGTAGAGGGGTAAGTAGATAGATTGATAGATAGATAGGTACGTAGGTGGGTAGATTGGTGGATAGATGTAAGGACCCAGGTAAAGGAGTAAGTAGATAGAAAGATAGATAGATCTGATAGATATAAGGAGACAGGTAAACAGGTAAGAAGCACATTGATAGATAGATAGATAGATAGATAGACAAACATATAGACACTGGATAGATAGCTACGTATGTTCATAGTAATAGATAAAGGAATATATTACCTACAGTAGATAGATAAAAAGATATTCCATAGATAATTTGAGATAGATGGAGATAGATAAATAGAAAGATAAACAGATAGTTATATTGATAGGTTACATAAAAACAGAGATAGATAGATAAACAGATAGATAGATAGATAGATGCATAAAGAATCGGGTTAAGACATGCATTGATAGATAGATATACATACGTAGATAGATAAATGGGTGGATTGGAGAATTAGGTGAATATATGGAAGATAGATAGAGAGAGAGTGAGAGAGAAACAACAGCTTTCTGCCTCAATATTTACGGTCTGTTGAACACTCTCTCTCTCTCTCTCTCTCTCTCTCTCTCTCTCTCTCTCTCTCTCTCTCTCTCTCTCTCTCTCTTCTTTCCTTCATTTTCTTCCCTTCCTTCATCCCTTTGTTCTTTCCTTCCTTCCTTGATTCCTTCATCCATTCCTTCGTTCCTTCCTTCATTCCTTTTCCCTTCATTCATTCCTTCATTCCTTTTCCCTTTCTTCCTGCATTCCTTCTTCCCCTCCTTCCTTGATTCCTTCTTACCTTCCATCATTCCTTCTTTCCCTCCTTCATTCCTTCATGCCTCTCCTCTTATTTCTTTTCCAGTTTTCCTCACTTATATCTGGTCTTCCTTCATTTCTTCCTTCATGCTTCATCCCACCACCTTTCCTTCCTCCCTCCCTCCCACCTTTTTTTCTTTTCTTCCCTTCCTTCCTTCTTTCCTTCCTTCCTTCCTTCCTATTAATGTTCACTTGAAAGGGAGGCCATACCGCATAGTCTGAAGGAGAGAGGGAGGAAAGTGGAGGAAGAAGGGAGGGAGGGAGGAAAGTGGAGGAAGAAAGGAGGGAGGAAGAGAAGAATACGTGGTAGGAAGGGAGGGAAAACTGAAGGAGTGAAGGGAGGAAGGAGCTTGGAAAGGAGAAAGAAGGAGTGAAGGAAGGAAGAAGGGAAGGAAAGGAGGTCTGTAGAAAAGGAGAGAAAGAAAGAGAGAGAGAGAGAGAGTAGGAATGACCGGAAATGAGGTAAGGGAGAGAAAGAAGAGAAATGGGAAAGGGAAACAAACACAGTGAGAGAGGATTATGTGTTTACCTCCCCTCTCTCTCTCTCTCTCCTGTCTACCCTCACCTTCCCTGTCTACCCCTGCCTCACTCTGCCTACCCCTGCCTCACTCTGCCTACCCCCTGCCTACCTCCTGCCTCACTCTGCCAACTCCCTTTCTTCTCCTGGCTCTTCCTGCCTACCCCTTTCCTTCTCCTGCCTTTTCCTGCCTCACTTTTCCACTCCCTGCCTCACTCTCCCACCCCCTGCCTCCTCCTGCCTACCTCTGCCTCTTACTGCCGGCTCTAACTGCTTAATTAGCGATGCACCTGAGTCGTGTAGCTCGGATGCAGGTAGGCAGGCAAAGAGGTAGGCAGACAGACAGGCAGGATGAGAGGGAAGGAGGAAAGGCAAGACAAGAGGGAGGCAGACAGGCAGGATGTGAGAAGGAGGAAAGGCAAGAGGGAGGCAGGCAGGATGAGAGCGTAGGAGGAAAGACAAGATAAATGGGAGGCAGGCAGGATGAGAGGGAAAAAGGGAAGGCAAGATAAATGGGAGGCAGGCAGGATGAAAGGGAAGAAGGAAAGGCAAGATAAGTGGGAGGCAGGCAGGATGAGAGGGAAGGAGAAAAGGCGAGATAAGTGGGAGGCAGGCAGGATGAGAGGGAAGGAGGAAAGGCAAGATAAGAGGTAGACAGGAAGGCAGGATGAGAGGGAAGGAGGAAAGGCAAGATAAGAGGGAGGCAGGTAGGATGAGAGGGCAGGAGGAAAGGCAGGATGAGAGGGAAGGAGGAAAAGTAAGTAGACAGAAGTGGTGGGGAGAGGTGAAAGGAGACAGACAGACAGACAGGCAGACTAATGGAGACAAGATAGAGACAGACATGAAAGAATAAACAGAGAGACGATAAGACATGCAGGCAGACACACAGACAGACATAGAGACGAGGTAGACAGAAACGAAGACAGACAGACAGACAGACAGACAAGTAGGTAGGCAGTTGAGAAAGGCAATTAGAGGAGGAGGCTGGAGAGAGAGAGAGAGAGAGAGAGAGAGAGAGAGAGAGAAGGGGGGGAGGTGGAAGAAGGAGAGGAAGAATTTGGAGAGGGAGGGAGGAAAGTAGAGTGAGATAAGAGTGTCAGGGGAGGGATGGAGGAAGGAGAGAGAGAGAGAGGGGGGGGGAATGAGAGATGGAGGAAAGAAAGGAAAAAGAAAATGAGAGACAGAGGAAGACAGAGAAAAAATAGGAAGCATGAGAGAGTGAGTGAGAGAGAGAGAGAGAGAGAGGGGGGGGGGGAAGGTGGAGAAAGGGGAAGGAAGAGAGAAAGAGAGGGGGGGGAAGGTGGAGAAAGGGGAAGGAAGAGGATTAAGTTAGAGGAAGAAAGGAGGAGGAAAGGGAAAAGCAAGGAGAAGAATTAAGGAAGGAGAGGGAGAGAGAGAGAGGAGGGGAGGGGGGAAGGAAGGAGGGTGGAGGAAGAGGATGAAGTTAAGAAAGAGGAAGGAAGAAGGAGGAAAGGAAAAAGCAAGGAGAAGAATTAAGGAGGGAGAGAGAGAGAGAAAAGAAAAATTTGTTTGCTACGAGCCGTTAGATAAGAGAAGGTTGTCACTCACCATGATATTGCCACTCACTTGAGGCAGGGTGAGGCGGAGGGCAAGGTAGGGGTGAGGCAGGGAGTAAGGCAGGATGAGGTATGGAGGGTGAGGCGGAGGGCATGGCAGGGGGTGAGGCAGGGAGTAAGGAAGGGCGAGGCAGGGAGTAAGGCATGGAGGGTGAGGTAGGCAGAGATAGAGTGAGGGAGAGTTCGGCAGTGTGAGGTAGGGTGAAGCAGGGTTAGGAAAGAGGTAAGCAAGAGGGTGATGCACGGAGGGTGTACTAGTGTGAAGAAAGGATGAGGTCGAATGAAAAAGGATGAGGTTGATCTAGGCAGGGTGAGGTTGAGTCAGGCAGGGGTAGGCAGGAAGATACGGGATGAGGCAGAGTAAGGCAAGATGGTGAAGAAGGTGGAGGCAGGGGGTGAGGAAATGTGAGGCAGAGGGAAGAAGTGTGAAGCAGGGTGAGGCAGAGCATGGAAGTGTGAGGCAGAGTGAGAGGCAGGCTGTCAGTCATGGGTGAGGCAGGGAGAGAGATAAGCGAGAGAAGCTTTAGGAGGCAGGGAAGAGATTAGGCAGAATGGCCCATACTTTAGGCAGGAGTAAGGCAGGGTGGTGTGAGGCAGGAGAGAGAGAGATATCAAGGGGGTGGTAAGGAGCAAGGAAGGAGAGTATGAGAGAGAGAGAGAGAGAGAGAGAGAGAGAGAGAGAGAGAATATCAGTAAGACACATTTTCCTCTTCACACGGGATGAGAAGACGCAGAACGAGACTATACCAGATCAGTTTCGGGACGTGAATCAGAGGAGAAAGAAAATACTCCTCTTGTCATGGGAGGTACGAGTCAGCTTGCAGGGGTTTTAGAATATGACAGTGACTTTTTAATACATTTCTGTCATCACTTTCACCATTATCATCACACCATCAGTCACCATCATTCTGTCTTCACCGTCATCATCACTGTCAGCATCATTATCGCCCTTATCATCATCATCACCATCACCATCATGACTATCATCATCACCTTCATCACTATCATCATCATCATCTCCATCATCATCATCATTATCACCATCATTATCACTATCATCCATTAACGCCATCATCACCATCATCATTATCGCCCCTATCATCATCATCACTATCATCATCATCATCATCATCATCACAGCCGCCATCATCACTGTATCATTTACCATTTAACATCGATTTTCCCATCATCTCTCTCTCTCTCTCTCTCTCTCTCTCTCTCTCTCTCTCTCTCTCTCTCTCTCTCTCTCTCTCAGTATAGTTTTTCTTGTTAATCTATCACATCACCATACATCACTGTCACCACCACTATCATCATCAGCCGCATCACCACCACCACAACTCTCACCTTCACTACTATCACTATCATCACCACCACCACCGCTATCACCACATCATTACTATCATCATCCAGACCACCACTATCATCACATCACCATCACCACTACATTATCTCAGAATCATTACTTTCACCATCATCATTCTTATCTTCCTCCTTCCTTATCAATTGGCTTTTAATATTAAACATATTAGCAATAGTAAGGTTAAGTTGGTCTTGAGAATAAGTTAAGGGATTTTAGGGCTGGATAGTTGTCGTAACTCTGTAATCTAATATTTTAAGTTCCAGCCCCAGGTTCATGTGAAATGTGGACCGAGTGGGGGATGGGGCGGGAATGAGGAATGTTGTATTACCGGGCAGTGGAGTGACTCGGCTATATCAGTGCCAGCACGTGAAGGGGTCCCTCTCCACCCCCTTCAGTGTCCTAAATTATTCACAAGGAAGAAATGACACTCATGTTTGTCAGAAGTGGGTTAGAAAATTATGACAAAACTCTACGGAAATGATGTGCCGTGTTTCGTTACCCTTCTGTGAGAGAATGACGTAGTGATTATTTAAGAGAGAGAGAGAGAGAGAGAGAGACTATCAGAAGGAAGGATTTCTTTTTCATGCTCACCTCCTGACGATTTTATACATCTTAGGAGACAACTGTGCGTCTTCCCTATGCTGATAAAAATTGCCTGGAAGTAGGTGATAATAATAATAATAATACGGAGAAGAAGGATTTGGATAATAACACTAAGAAGAAAAAGAAGAATCTGTATAATAATAATAATAATAGTAAAGATCAATGAAAAACAGAAGAAAACGGAGAGGAGGAAGAAAATGGAAGGATAAAGGAGGGGAGACTCATAAATTTTACCTCTCCTCCTCCACCTTCTCTCTCTCTTTTTTTTTCCTTTTTTTTTCCAGGGTGAGATGCCAATACGGAACCAGAGGCTTTTATTCCCAGGACAGACTATCATCCTTGGGTTTTTTCTTTTTTCTTTCGTTTTTTTTTTCATTTTTTAGTTTCGTTTTTTCTTGTAATTGTTTTTGTGATTATCTTTTCCCATTCTCTCTCTCTCTCTCTCTCTCTCTCTCTCTCTCTCTCTCTCTCTCTCTCTCTCTCCCAGACTTATATCCTCTTTCCTTTCTCTCTCTTAATTCTGCTTTCCTTCCTTGTTTTCTCCCTCCCTCCTTCCTTCCTTCCTTCCTTCCTCCGACCCTCTCTCTCCTTCCCTTACTCCTTTCTTTCTTTCCTTCCATCCCTCCCCC
>NC_136980.1:1150000-1157500 GCF_032717465.1 Coenobita brevimanus | reverse complement strand
AGTAGTAATATTAATAATAATAATAATAGCACTCCAATTCCCATAATTTTAGTGAATGGGTGTAATCCGCTCGTTTAATACGAATTGGGTCTGATTTAATACGATTCAGGTGTGATTTAATACGCTGATGCACTCCACTCCTCGTCTCGTAAAAGGGCTCACGCAGTTATGGCAGAAATTACGAGGCAGTGAGTCATTGAGTGCAAGGAAGGGAGCGATGACGTGCACTGGGGCTGGATGGAGATGAGGTGGTTGAGTGGCTGCGGTGTTTGCCTTCTGATCAGTGTATCGTGATAGTTTTGCGTGTGTTAGGGGGTGTGAGTGGGTGTGCGTGTGCTGATCCCGACACACACACACACACACACACACACACACACACACACACACACATTTTAATTACTGCTCAGGTGATTAGATTTTCCCTAATTGACCATCGTTAGGGTGTGGTGTGCTGGTTGGGTAGTTATGAGGGGATTAGAACTAGCTTACTCTCTCTCTCTCTCTCTCTCTCTCTGAGGAAGGGAAATAAGTGAGGCGATGTTGAAAGCCGGAATGACATTGCACAAGGCTCGACCGCTGTGAGAGAGAGAGAGAGGGAGGGAGAGTAGGAAGGATGGAGAGAATGAGTAAGGAGGTGGAGAAGAAGAAGGAAAGAGAGAGAGGGGGAGGGCAGGAAGGAGTGAAGAGAGAGAGGGGGAGGGCAGGAAGGAATGGAGAGAGAGAGAGAGAGAGAGAGAGAGAGAGAGAATGAAGAGAAGGATTCAGAGAGTGAAGAAGTAGAAGGAGAGAGAGGGGGGGGGAAGGGAAGTGAAAAAAAAAGTGGGGAGATGGAGGGAGGGAGGGGTGGAGGGAGTGATGGAGGGAAGGAGGGAGGAAGGGAGAGAAATGGTGCAACTCCACTATCGCAAGTTAAGTGCATTAGGCTCTCCCTGGAGGAAAGCTGGAGGGAGAGGGAGAAGGATTGGAGGAGGGAAGGAGGGAGGATTTAGGGGATGGAGGAAGGGAGATAAAGAAGAGTGAGAGGGAGTGGAGGATAGGAGCAAAGGGGAGGAAGAAGAAGAAGGAGGGAGGGAGGGAGAGGAAAGAGTATTGGAGAGGGGAGGAGGAAGAGAGATAAAGAAGAATGAGAGGGAGAGATGGATTGGAGGAAGGAGGGAGGGAGGGAGAGGAGTATTGGAGGGAGGAACTGGATAGAGGAAGGATGGAAGGAATCGAGATATCGGAGGAAAGAGAGTGAATTGAGGGAGGGAGGGAAACATGGAGAGACAAAGGTTAGGGATAGAGAAGGAAAGAAGAAAAGTATATAGGAAGGAGGAAAGGAAAGGAGGAAGAAAAGGAGGGGGAGAGGAGGAACAGAAGGTGGGAGGGAGACAGGAGGGGAAAGATTACGGAAGGAAGGAGGGATTTAGGGAAGGAAAGAAGGAAGGAGAGTGTAAGGAAGACACTGAAGGAAGGAAGGAAGGAATTTTTAAGGAACTGTAGGAAAGGAGGAAGAAAAGATAATGAGAGAAAAGAGGAAAAGGGAAGGAGAAGGAAGGAGAGAAAAGAAGGAAGGATGGAAGGAAATTGTGAAGAGAAGGACTGAGATGCGGAAGAAGGAAAAGAAGGAAGGGTGAAAAACTGAAGGAAATATTCATGCCGAAGAGAGAGAGAGAGAGAGAAGGAGGGCGGGGCGGAAGTAAGACTGATTAATGAAGGTAAAATAAGAGAGAGAAAGAGAGAGAGAGAGAGTATAGGAGAATAAAGATAAGAAAATCAATAGTTAAGAAGACCTGGATCCAAATCTCTCTCTCTCTCTCTCTCTCTCTCTCCTTACATGCATATCTATTGATCTACTCGTATCTGTCATGTGTGTGTGTGTGTGTGTGTGTGTGTGTGTGTGTGTGTGTGTGTGTGATTTATTTTCCGCAACAGGATTTGAGGTCAGAGAGAGAGAGAAAGAGAGAGAGAGAGAGAGAGAGCCTTGTATTACTAGCTTTACCTTATCGATGGAATTAAAGTCTCTCTCTCTCTCTCTCTCTCTCTCTCTCTCTCTCTCTCTCTCTCTCTCTCTCCCTCCCTCCCTCCCTCCCTCCCTCCCTTTCTCCCTCCATCTCTTCATCATTTTTCTGTTTGCCTCTCTTGCCCAGTCCGTTCCCTCTCTTCATTGTTCTCTCCTTTCCTCCATTTTTCCCCTCCTCTCTCTCTCTCTCTCTCTCTCTCTCTCTCTCCTCGTTTCTCTTCTCTTATATTATCTCTTTTTTTTCCTTAACTTTCTCTTTATTTATCATTCTCTTATTGATTTGCTCTTTACAACTGTCTCTCTTCTCCTGTGTTCTTTCTCCTCTTCTCTCCTCTTTTCCACGTTTCTCTTCCGTTCTTTCCTCTGCCCTCATCTCTCCTGTTGTTTCCTCTCTTCACTTCTCTTCTCTCCTCTTCCCCCTCCCCTCTCCCCTCCTCTTCTCCTCTCTTCTCTTCTCTTCTCTTCTCCCCTTTTCTCGTCTCCTCTCTTCTCCTCCTCTCCTCCCTCCTTTTCTCCTCTCCTCTCTTCTCTTCTCTTCTCTACTCTTCTCCTCTCCTTTCCTTTCCTCTTCATTTTTTCTTTCTTAGTCACCTACTGTACCTTTGTGTCTTCTTTTTCTCTCTTCTCTCCTCTCCTCTTCTTTCCTCTCCTCTCTTCTCCTCTCCTCTCTCCATTATTCCCTCCATCAGTCTTCCTCTATCTCAGTGAATCTCTCTTTATTGTTCTCCCTCTCCCTGTCTTTCGTTAAATTATTCTTTATACTCTTTCTCTCTCTCTCTCTCATATCTATCGATTTGTGTGTCAATATATCTATCTATCAGCGTATTTATTTTGTCTCCCTCTTTATCAATCGATCGATCATTGTAACTATCTGCATCTATCTATCTATTTATCTATCCATTTATCTGCCTGTGCATATACGTCTTTCTGTCTATCTATCCATTTATCTGCCTGTGCATATACGTCTTTCTGTCTATCTATCCATTTATCTATGTATGTCTATAATGTGTATGTATGTATCTATCACTGTCCATCGTTCTATCTACCTATCCACACATACGATTGTCCATCCCTCGATCTGTCTAGCTGTCCATCCCCCATATATATATCTATCTATCTGCGGTGTCTGTCCATCTATCTATCTATCGCCCACACAGAATCCCGCCATCTATCTATCTATCTACGGTGTCTATCTATCTATCTGTCGCCCTCTCAGAAGTACCGTAGAACACATCTGAGTTCACACCTTATCTTTGACTAGTTGGACGGGCCTGCCACTCTCCCCTACACACACACACACACACACACACACACACACACAGGCATTCGAAGTTGTTGAAGTTTTCGATACATACATACATACATATATACAGACATAAATTTACTCATATATACATCACATATTTCTTTCTCTCTCTCTCTCTCTCTCTCAATTACCACAGTCTTTCGTCCGTAGGAGAGAGAGAGAGAGAGAGAGAGAGAAAATCCGTAATCAGCCCAAGAACTTGTGTGAGAAAAAAATCCGGAATCATCTCAAGAATGTGTGTGTGTGTGTGTGTGTGTGTGTGTGTGTGTGTGTGTGTGTGTGTGTGTGTGTGTGTGTGTGTGTGTGAGAGAGAGAGAGAGAGAGAGAGAATGTTACACAGAAACATACACCACACAGACGCCTTTGATAATTATTTTTATCCTTTATTTATGTATTTATTGAAGGGGTTAATAAAGGGTCGTCCATAAATAGCGCTCTTGTTCTCCGGGGACGGCTCTGTGGACTAAACTACCCACTATCCTGACTGTCCCGCGTCGTTTAATCCTTCCCTATTCATCACGCACTATCCTGGATCCTCTCTTCAGCTCCTACGACCGTCGCCACACCCACGCCCACACCAGCAGGTTGAGCCCTGTGTCTAGTGCAGCGCTATTTGTAGACTAGCTTGTATCTGAAGTCTCATGCTGTCTCCAGACGGTTTTATTTAGTTGAATGGTGACACTGGATTAATGTACCGTAATAGCAGTAATAATAATAATAATAACAACAACAACAACAATACTAATATTAATAATAATATTCTATACTATAATGATCCGATTTTTTTTCTTTTTTTACCGTAACAGCAAAAACGGCGCATGTAGCGGCAGTTTTTGTTTGAGCACAGTACTGTTAAAATGCCCAAACTTGAAGAACAAAACAATTTTCAGTCCAATCGGGCCACCGGTTCCCGAGTTATGACTCATTTCTGAACAAGTGACGACATCGAGCTGAGGCTGCCGAAGGCGGTCTTTAAGCGCGTTTTAATAATAATAATAATAACAATAATAATAATAAAACCCATACACGTTATACTCTTTTCAGTCTAACTTGGCCTATAATTATCATCTCTTGAATGCTGAGCTGTAGCAGTAGATTAATACCATAATATAATGCTAGTCACGAAGAAGTGCTATGAAAGGATGCAGAGCCGTAGCATTGTCTTTCCTAGTGAGTTCCGGAAATAAGCTGCAAAAGGACAAAACATTTTGAGCCAGATTAAGGTGAACGGAGTATAGATGTGAATTAAGTTGAAAAGTGACAGGAGTTACGAGCATGATGGCCAAGCAGAATATTAACAATTCTCCTGAACTCGTGTGTGTGTGTGTGTGTGTGTGTGTGTGTGTGTGTGTGACAAGGGCAGACGAAGACAAACTATGAAAGGTACTTAATCTGTGTGTAAGTTTAGATATGTATGTATGTATGTATATGTGTACAGTATATATCTATCCTTATATCTATCTGTCTATCTGTCTGTCTGTCTGTGTATGTATGTATGAATGCACGAGATATTTTACGTTGCGTACAGACAGCGTGTATGTACTGTATATATGAACGTTTTTGTACCATATGTAACCTATGTATACGTGTGTGTGTGTGTGTATGTGTGTGTGTGTGTGTGTGTGTGTGTGTGTGTGTGTGTGTGGGGTAGTGTTGTGTCCAATTAGTCGACGATCCAGGCGAGTGTGAGCAATTTAGGGCCTTAATTACACGCTGGGTGAAGTACAAGGTGTGTGTGTGTGTGTGTGTGTGTGTGTGTGTGTGTGTGTGTGTGTGTGTGTGTGAGAGAGAGAGAGAGAGAGAGAGAGAGAGTGAGTGAGTTTCCAACTATAAGAACAAAGGCATAGAATTACCATAGCAAATTCTCTCTCTCTCTCTCTCTCTCTCTCTCAGCTTTCTTTCCTCCAACAATTTTTATCATTTATCTCTCTCTTCCTCCTTCCTTCCTTTCCTCCCTCTCTTCTCTCCGTCCCTCCTTCTTTCTCTCACTCCCTCTCTCCTTTCTCTTCCTTCCCTCCTTCTCTCCTTTCCCTTCTTTCCCCTGCCTCTCCCTCTCCTTTCTTTTTCCTCCTCTTCCACCTTCCCAGATTCTCTCTCTCCCCCTTTCCTCCCCTCCTCTCCCTCCCTCCTTCTTTCCTTATTCTCCTCCTTTCCCAATTTTTTTCTCTCTCCCTCCCTCCCTTCCTTCTATTCCCTCCGTCTCTCTTTCCCTCCCTAACTCCTTCTCTCCCTCCCTCTCTCCCTCCTCCATTCCCTCCTCTCCCTCCGTCCTTTTTCTTTGCCTCCTTCCCTCCCTCCATCCTTCCTTCTCTCCCTCCTTCTATCCTTCTTCCCTCTCTCCATCCTTCCTTCTCTCCCTCCTTCTATCCTTCTTCCCTCCCTCCCTTCCTTCTTCCCTCCCACCCTTCCTTCTCTCCCTCCCTCCCTCCTTCATTCCTTCCTCTCCCTCCTTCCTTTTTCTCTGCCTCCTTCCCTCCTCCATCCTTCCTTCTATCCTTCTTCCCTCCCTCCCTTCCTCCATCCTTCCTTCTCTCCCTCCTTCTATCCTTCCCTCCCTCCCTTCCTTCCTCCTTCCATCCCTCCTTCCTTCTCTCTCTCCTTCTAGCCTTCTTCCCTCCCTCCCATCCTTCTTTCCTCCATCCTTCCTTCTCTCCCTCCTTCTATCCTTTTTCCCTCCCTTCTTTCCTCCATCCTTCCTTCTCTCTCTCCTATCCTTGCCTGCCTCCCTCCTTCCGTTCATCGTTCCTTCTCTCCCTTCCTCCCTCCATCCTTCCTTCTCTCCCTTCCTCCCTCCATCCTTCCTTCTCTCCCTCCTTCTATCCTTCCCTCCCTCCCTTCCTTCCTCCTTCTGTCCTTACCTCCCTCCTTTCCTCCATCCTTCCATCTCTCCCTCCTTCTATCCTTCTTCCCTTCCTTCCTCCTTCCGTCCTCCATCCCTCCCTCCTTTCCTCCATCCCTCCTTCTATCCTTCTTCCCTTCCTTCCTTCCTTCCTCCTTCCGTCCCTCCTTCTGTGACCTTTGACTTGATCTCAATAATCAGGCCGCTCAGGTGAACTCCCTTGAGGTTGTGACAAAGATAGGCACCCCGAGAGAGAGAGAGAGAGAGAGAGAGAGAGAGTGTGTGTTTCTGTGTGTGTGTATGTGTTTAGTTTTGTGCCTCTCTCTCTCTCTCTCTCTCTCTCTCTCTCTCTCTCTCTCTCTCCTTTATTTCATGTTTCTTACCGTACTGTCTTTCACTCACTTTCTCACTCTCGCTCAATCATCATCCCTCACTCACTCTCTTTCTCACTTTCACAAACACTAACTCACCTCCCTTCACACTCACTCACTCACTCACTCATTTGTTCAGTTTTATCTAGTGTGTATCTCTCTCTCTCTCTCTCTCTCTCTCTCTCTCAAGAATGGTTAGGATGTATAAAGAGTAAAATACAGAATACATCAGTGGACTCAATGTGTTAATCAGCTTACCTGAGAGAGAGAGAGAGAGAGAGAGAGAGAGAGAGAGAGAGAGAGAGAGAGAGAGAGAGAGACATTATGTGGACATGTGTGAAATTGTGAAGCTAAGAGTGTGTGTGTGTGTGTGTGTGTGTGTGTGTGTGTGTGTGTGTGTGTGTGTGTGTGTGAGTGAGAGAGAGAGAGAGAGAGAGAGATAGAATTTCAAGACTAGAGTTGGCCCTTCAAAGCAATGAATTCCTGAGCTTTGATGTAAACCGGAGAGAAGGCACCTTGTTGATTTAGAGAGAGAGAGAGGAGAGAGAGAGAGAGAGAGAGAGGGGAGAGAGAGAGAGAGAGAGAGAGTAACACTGATTAACTATTTCTATTTTTCTATCTTTTATTTCTGTCGTATTGGGAGGTTGAGAGTCGTTGTGTAGCCTGGCCGCTCCCCCTCCCCCTCAGTTATATCAGTGCCACCACGTGAAGGCTCTCTCTCTCTCTCTCTCTCTCTGCTCACCTATCTATCTGCTTATATCTCATCTCTCTTCGTCTCTCACAGTTCTATCTATCTCTGTCTCTATCCATCCGTCTGTCCACACACACACACACACACACACACACACACACACACACACACACACACACACACACACACACACAACACAAACAGACACAAGTAAATGGTACACACACACACACACACACACACACACACACACACACACACACACACACACTAATTACCCAGACCCACTTG
>NC_136980.1:1137500-1145000 GCF_032717465.1 Coenobita brevimanus | reverse complement strand
ACTAAGGGGTGACTGGGAAGTGGTGTGTGTGTGTGTGTGTGTGTGTGTGTGTGTGTGTGTGTGTGTGGACAGACAGGCGGGGATATACTGTGTAAGCCGCCACACCTCTCCATCATTTTTCCCTCCACACACACACACACACACACACACACACACACACACACAAGGAAATGATGTTTAACGAGGTCGGTAGATGAAACAGCTTTTATATAATAGTGTGTGTGTGTGTGTACAAATAACTCACACAGGTGCACATAGGTCATAGATATGCTGATAGGCTTGTGAGTCGTCAAGAGAGTGCCTTTGTATATTCAGCTATTCAGAAGAGCAAGCTGTCTCTCTCTCTCTCTCTCTCTCAGTAGGTAGATAGACAGAAAAATAGGTAGATAGATAAAAAGACATTGATTTTAGGCACAAATAAATCGACACATGCATTTTGATGGACAAGGTAAATAGATAGATAGATAGATAGACAATATTACTCATTACTAATAAAAACAAAAAATAGCTTTCATTCCCATCTATAATTTTTTCCAGACAAAAAAAAAAAAAGTTTGAGAAGTTTCGAAAAAAAATGATGAACCCAAAAAGAGAAATTTTTTTTTTTTAATTATTATTATTATTATTATTATTATTATTATTATTATTTTGGTAAGAGGGTAAATGTTGACATGTAGTGGGGGAGGGAGGGAGGAGGGAGAGGTAGGGAGGAAAAAGGGTAGGGGCGGGTTTGGGAAGGGGAGGAGAGGGGGGGAGAGAGAGAGAGAGGAGGAAAGAGGTAGGGATGGGTCTGGTTGGATATGGGGAAGGTTAGATAGATAGGTAGATAGATTTATTGATTAGATAGATGGAAAGATGAGTTACTGGATAGCGGTAGTTAGATATATAGACAGATAGATAGATAGTTACTGGATAGATAGATGGCCATAGATATAGCCACAGATAGATAGATAGATAGATAGATAGATAGGTAGTGACGAAGGTGAATGGATCGAAGAACAGATTGACACGTAAGCAGAGACGAATAGGTATAAATAGATAGATAGATAGGTAGGTAGGTAAGCAGGTCGGTAGGTAGACAGATAGATAGATAGGTAGTAGATATAGATAGGAGAAACATGCTTTGCTCTCAGATACCTTGCGTCTTTCTTCCGATGTAGGTAGTGATGATGATGATAATGTGACTGATAATAATAATAATAATAATAATAATAATGATAATAGTAATAGTAATAATGGTAATAATATAATAATAACAGTAGTAGTAGTAGTAGTAGTTGTAGTAGTAGTAGTAGTAGTAATAATAATAATAATAATAATAATAATAATAATGATCATAATAATAATGGACTCTCATCTTCATCCATCCTTCCCTTCTAGCTAAACAAAGAGAGAGAGGGAAATGGAAGGAGAATATTAAAGAGAGAAAAAGAGAGAGAGGGGAGGGCAGGAAGAGAGAAAAAAGAGAGAGTGTCAAGACCATGAATAGAAATGAGAGAGAGAGAGAGAGAGAGAAAGAGTGCGTGTGAGAGAGAGAGAGAGAATCGTTGTTCGTACTGCGCAAAAAATCATGCTTTCGTGCGTATGGTAATTGGGTGAGAGAAGCCTTTTTGAAATCTAGGATGAACTAGGTGAAATCTACGCTCCACTCTCTTTCCTTTGTCATTTTTTGTTTTTTTTTAATATTTCTCTTTATTTTTCTGTCTTTTTTCTTCCATATCTCTTTATTATCACATTTTATTTTTTATTTTCTCTTTCTTCATTTACCGTACCTGTTTTTTCAATCTCTCTCTCTCTCTCTTTCTGAATTAGTTATGATCCTACTTGGTATCCGCTTTGAGGAAATTGCCTTGATGATGATGATGGTGGTGGTGGTGGTGGTGATGATGATGATGATGATGATGACGGTGGTGGTGGTAGTGGTGGTGGTGGTGATGACGATGATGATGATGATGATGATGATGATGATGGTGGTGGTGGTGGTGATTGTGGTGGTGGTGGTGATGACGATGATGATGATGATGATGATGATGATGATGACGATGATGATGGTGGTGGTGGTGGTGGTGACGATGATGATGATGATGACGGTGGTGGTGGTAGTGGTGGTGATAATGATGATGAATATAGTAATGATACAGAAATTATTGTTATATCTTGATGTTGATAACCAGGAATAATGATGATGATAGTTGAAAATTATCCTGGTTCACACACACACACACACACACACACACACACACACACACACACACACGCTAATTAGTCCTGTGTGTAAGACAAGGATAGTTTCATTAATTTTTATTTGGTGTGATTTACTTTAGTTGCTTTGAGAGAGAGAGGGGGGGGAGAAAGAGAGAGAGAGAGAGAGAGGGGGGGAGAGAGAGAGAGAGGGAGGGAGGGAGGATTGAAAACTGCAGAACGGTATAGAAGAGGATATGATATTGTAAGAGGGGAAGTGAGAGAGAGAGAGAGAGAGAGGAAGAAGGGAAGATAACGGAAAATATAGAAGAAAAGAGTGGCTTAGAGAGAGAGAGAGAGAGAGAGAGGGAGGGAGGGAGAGAGTTGAGGAGGCCATATATAGACATTTAGATACGTAAACATAAATAGAGTGTGATGCGGAGGGATAAGAAAACAATGGTATAACAAAAAAGAGCAAGGTAAGAGAGAGAGAGAGAGAGAGAGGAGTGAGAGAGAGAGAAAGAAAGAGAGAGAGAGAGAGGGGGGAGGTAATAAATTGAACCTCGATAGAAAATCTAGTTTGTTTTAGTGGACAGGCTCTCTCTCTCTCTCTCTCTCTCTCTCTCTCTCTCTCTCTCTCTCTCTCTCATATAATGTATCAATATGACTATTATCCATATGTTTATTTTTACCTTTGAGAGAGAGAGACAGAGAGAGAGAGAAGGGAAAGTTGATACTGTACAAGGAGCAGAAAGAACGAGAGAGAGAGAGAGAGAGAGAGAGAGAGAGAGAGAGAGAGAGAGAGAGAGAAGGGAAAGTTGATACTGTACAAGGAGCAGAAAGGACGAGAGAGAGAGAGAGAGAGAGAGAGAGAGAGAAGGGAAAGTTGATACTGTACAAGGAGCAGAAAGGACGAGAGAGAGAGAGAGAGAGAGGGAAAGATGTTGCAAGGAGAAAAAAAAACAGAGAGAGAAATCATGAGAAATACAAGAAATAAAGGCGAAACTAGATCAAGAAAGTTAAATTTGTTAAGGAAGGAAAAAAGAATGATGGAAGGAATAGGGGAGAGAAAAAAAAATGAAGGAAGTGGATGGAAGGAATGAAAAAATGAATAAATAAATGATACATGAAAATAGGGGAAAGACTGAGCAAGGAAGTGATAGATAGATACAAGGAAGTGATAGATAGATAGATAGATAGAATGGCAGAGATTCGTAGATAGAATGAAAAAGAAGAGAAGGAAGGTAGTGTGGATATTAGAAAAAAAAAAAGAGAGAAGGTAAAGAGGAAGGATGAAAGAGAGGCGAAAGATAGAAAGGGAGGGAAGATTGAAGGAAACGAAAGGGAGGGAAAGGATGGAAGATAAAGAGAGAGAACGTAGAGAAAGTAAGAAAAAAGAGAAGGAAGATAGAAAGTAAGAAAAAGAGAAAGAAGATGGAGAGGAAGTAAGAAAAAGAGAGGGAAATTAAAGAGAATGGAAAAAGGAAGAAAAGAAGGAAGATACAGAGGATTATTTTGTCTTGTCTTACCTGTATACCAATAATCCAGGTGTTAAAGGTGTCCCAATTAGGCGATGTCCCAATTTTAAGATGTCCGAATTTGGGGATGTCAGTATTGGGGGGTTAAATTGTTCAGGCTATCCCAATTCTAGGACATCATTGTTCAGGGATGTCACTTGATGTCCCAATTCCTAGGATGTCCCAGTTTCAGAGACATTTTTCGGGGATATTACCAGTGATGTCCCAATTTTAAGTTTTCCCATTTCTAGGGTGTCCCACATTTAGTGTCATTTTTAGGGGTATTTTTATTAAGGATGTCCCAGTGTCCCATTTTTGTCAGTCGTCTGAGATTATTGTCCAGGATGTCCCAGTTTAGGAATGTCCCAGCCTGTGATGTCAGGTTTTGGTGGATGCCCTAAATATTCTGATGTCCCAATTTCAGGATGTCATTTCTGAAAGGTATCAGTATTTAAGGTGTCCCAGTTTTGGGGTAATTTAAAGTTTTGATGTCCTAAGTAATTATGTTTCAGTAATCCGATGTCCCAGTTTTTTTTTTATGTCAGTTTTAGGATCAAATTTCAGGATACTTTTAATGTCCTAAATTTTGAAAGCAGGTCCAGATGTCCCAGTGTTGGTGTCCCATTATAAGATGTCAGTTTCTAGATGTCCCAGTATTTAGGCTGTCCCAATTTGTGGATGTCCCAATTCTGTGATGTCCCACTCAAATTGTCGCCGTTTCCTCGATGTCCAAATTTCAATGTTTTAAAATTACAGTATGTCTTAATTTCTTTGATGTCCCAGTTTGAAGAGGTTGGTCTTAGGATGTCCAACTGTTGCCATATCCTAAATTTTTAATCTCGCCGGGACCAGTTTACGGATGTCCTAAAGTTTCTGTGTCCCAGTTTAGAAAGTCAGGATGTCCCAGCTTCAGAATGTCCTAGTTTTATTATGTCCCAGTTTAAGGACATCGAATTTTTGAAAGTAAAGTTAGATGTTATTGCGTCAGAGAAGCAGGATGTCCCAGAAAACATGTCTTAATTCTCAAGAGGTCTCAATTTTTAAGTACCCACAAATCAGGATGTCCCAATTTCCAGGTGTCCAAGGTTCTAAAAATTCGGACATCACAATATCAGGGCCTCAAAATACGATGTCCCATATTACCAGTCTTAATGATGTCCCAAATACCAGATGTCCTGGAATTGTCTCCCATTTTCTGAGCCTTCTAGATGTCCTAATATTCGTAGTTCTAAATTCCCATGTCCAGTATAAGTGTGTCCAGTTTAAGGTGTAGTTAAGTATTTAGGTGTCCGAAAATGATATACCTGAGTGTCCTAAATTAAAAACCAGGTATGAAAAATAATGGGGCGTTCAGGTGTTCGTCTATCGATGTCCCAATGTCCAGATATCAGAATCCAATTGTCCAAGTGACCAAATGGTGTCCTAATATGAATGTACAATTAACCAGTGTCCAGGTGTCCGTCGTTATGTTCAAATAATCGGTGTCCAGAAGGATGTCCTGATGTCCGAATAATTGAAGTTTCCGAATAGCCAAATAGTATCCTGATATTAGTGTCCAGATAATTGAATAGTGTCCAAATGTCAGTGTCCTAATGTCCGAATAATCGATAGTGTCAAAGTACAATTGTCCGAATGAGTAGTGTAATGTCGTTGTGTCCAAAAGTTAATGTCCGGATAATCGAAGTGTCCGTAATATCCGAGTAATGTCCTAATATCAACTTTCTAATATCCGTGTATCCGGTGTCCAAAAAAACAATATGTCCGAATGTGTCCAAATATATCAGTGTCCAGATGGTGTGCGAAAGTCAGAATATACGAATGAATGCGTATGGGATTGTCCAGATGTCCAGGTATGTGTCCGAAAAGTCCTGGGTACGCGAAATATGTGCTGATTATGTAGTGTCCTAATTAATTCAGCATTTATATTTAGCAACAATCTTCACTTTTTTTTATTTTATTTTTTTATTTATCATCACTTTTTCAGGCGTAATAAAATTTTAATAAAGAAAATTAAAGATTTTTTTTTCTGAGGGATTTACATATTTCTTTCTTTTTATATATATATTTTTTTTTCTGGCACTTATTCACGTAATTTACACTATTTAATCACTTTCTTCACTATTTATATCATTTATCGATTATTTAAAGTCATTTACACCTTTTAAAACACGTAATTAGCTCCATTATCACTTAATAACACACACACACACACACTCACGTCTTCCAATTTTTTACCAGTTTCCAAAAAAAAAAAAAACTAACTCGCTTACAGGCAGGGCAAAAAAAAAAAAAAAACACATGAATATTTCCTGCTTGTGCTCTGGATTTACCCTGATTTTTATGCAGATTTTGGGAATTTTGGTTAAATCCCTGGCGTATTTATCCGTTTAGGCGTCAAAGGGGCCACCATTTTTATCACTATTGTCCTTATTATAGGTAGGATCAGGCGGCCCAGACCCCCTCCTCCCCAGCCGGAGTGCGCACGTCCACTCCCCTCCACGTCTTAATTGGCACTGAAGGGAAACTGGCACTGGCTGGCAGGGGAGATCCGTTTTCTGTGTGTGAGAGAGAGAGGGGAGGGGGTATGTTCGTCCTCTCTCTCTCCTTCTCTCTCTCTTTTCTCTCGTTTTCTCCCCTCCCACCTTGGCGTTCTCAGGCGTGTTCTCTCTCTCTCTCTCTCTCTCTCTCTCTCTCTCTCTCTCTCTCTTCTAACTTTGATCCCTCCCACTTCCTTGCCTTTACCCACCCACAGCCGTCCGCTTGTTCTCTGCCTGTGTCCCCCCTATCCCCTTTCCCATTTTTTTTTTTTTGTACTTGTGACTAGCGAAGCGAGAGCGGATGTTCTGTTTTGCGCGGTGTGTGTGTGTGTGTGTGTGTGTGTGTGTGTGTGTGTGTGTGTGTGAGAGAGAGAGAGAGAGAGAGAGAGAGAGAGAGTCAGACTTGGTGGATGAGTTGAGGATCACCCAAAAGTTTGACCCCTTTTTTTTAAATAATAGGTCAGAGGTCAAGGTCACAAGGTAGGGTCAACTTAAAAATGCTTGCTGATTATATTGATCCAAACACCAAACACATTCCATCACCAAAAATCCACTTCCTCCCCATCTAATCCCTATTCTGCCCCTTCCATTCCATATAATCCCTCTTCTGTACCCCTCCTTCCCATCTAACCCTTCATTGGGCGGTATTCTAGTACGGTTAGGAAGCTTAACACCTCTTCCTTACCGATTTATTCCCGATTCTGCTGTTACTATATTCTTGTGTTTGAAATCCATGGTGATAGTGAAAAGACTTGAGCAGATCAGGGGATGTTAGTGAGTTGTATGAAAAATTAAGATTAGTTGGAAAAATAAATCGCTAAGGAAGAGGTGTTAGGGAGCCTCCTTACCCCACGAGAATACTGGCCATTGTCCCACACGTGTTCCTTTTTAATTCTCTTCCTCACCATCTCATCCTTCCTCTGCCTCTTCTTCCTTCAGGGTTGTAGTTTCACCTGATTATTATTTTTTCATTATTAGGTTTATTGTTTTGGGTATTATTATTATTATTATTATTATTATTATTATCATTATCATCATCATCGTCATCATCGTCATTACTGACCACCACCACCACCACTACTACTACTACTACTACTACTACTACTACTACCACCACTACCACCACCACCACTACTACTACTACTACTACTACTACTACTACTACCACCACCACCACCACCATCACCACCACCACCACCACCACCACTACTACTACAACTACTACTACGACTACTACTACTACTACTACTGTCACCCACCCAAAA
>NC_136980.1:1122500-1132500 GCF_032717465.1 Coenobita brevimanus | reverse complement strand
AAGGAGAGAGAGAGAGAGAGAGAGAGATTTGCAACCTCAGGCTCATCTGAACGTGAACCCAGTGGACTGCAGGCTTAAGGAGTTGAAAGAAAACGGTAAAATAAGGGGTTTCTATAGCATTTACATTTTATTCTGGCTTCAGTACAGGCGTGACGTCTCGAGGCGCTAGGCTGTGATTGGCTTAGGCTGGTGACGTCACGAGGTGCTGCATTATGATTGGTTCAGATTTATGACGTCACGTGATGCTGCCATTGGCTTGGTTCATGGTTAGTGACGTCATGAGATACCTTTTTGGCCATGATTAGTGACGTCACGAGATGCTACATTTTGATTGACAGGTTAGTGACGTCACGAGATGCTACCATATGATTGGCTAAGGCTTGTGACGTCATGAGATGCTACCACATGATTGGCTAAGGCTTGTGACGTCACGAGATGCTACCATATGATTGGCTAAGGCTTGTGACGTCACGAGATGCTACCATATGATTGGCTAAGGCTTGTGACGTCACGAGATGCTACCATATGATTGGCTAAGAGGAGCATGAGGTCACAAGGAGCTGGGCTGTGATTGGCTCAGCGACTGGTGACGTCACGAATGGGAATGCTAGACTAGGTATCCGTATAATGCCCAACCAAATTACACTGTAGACACAACTAGGCCCTATTTATACACATTTATCTATACATATGTAGTTTTGTAATACAGGTACATAATAATACACACCTGGCGAGTACACCTGTCGGAAAATATAGAGGTGTGATCATTTAAACCTTGCACATTACAGGGTGGTCCACATATAGCGCTTGTCTTGCTCCTTCCCGGTGATTTTTCGTGTTGTGTGGGGACGGCTCGCCTTTATCAGTGACTACTATGCATAATTATCCCACTGCCCCGCCCACACCAGCAGACTGAGCCGTTTCCACAAGAAAAGATGCCGTACAGATACCGGGAGAGTTTCTAGTGAAGTTCCGTTTGCACCATCCTGTATTACCCCTTCAGTACGATGCCGTCTTTTTCATTCTTTCAATAGCCAAGTTTTATTTTTATTTTTATTTTAATGGAAGTTTCGTGTAGTGAAGGGGTTGGGTATTATTTATTTATTTTTATCATAGGTTTCGTGTAGTCAAGGTTGGGTTTTATTTGTTTTATTAATTGGAGGTTTTGTGTAGGGAAGGGATTGGGTATGATTATTTTATTACCAGTATTTATTTATTTTATTGGAGATCTCTTGTTGTGAAGGGGTTGCGTTTTATCTCCGCTGAATTCTTCACTTCACTCTATTTCCCCCGTCAGCTGAATGAAATCGTCTGACGTCATCGTAGTGAAAGGGTTACAGCGTCTACAAAATCACAACTTGCACACGTGTTTTTGATAGTTTTTTTAATAGATTTTTTTTTTTTAATTCCTCATACATATTCATATAGATTTTCTCGTTTTGTATAAATATTCACACACATCTCTTAAAAAAAAAATGCATGCGTTTTTGACAATTTCATGTACAGATTTGTTTTTAAAGTTCCGTATAAAAGTTCATATAGATTTCGTTCTTATAAATATTTATTCACATTTCAAATAAATAGATTTGTTGAACTGATTGGTACTTGTGGAATTCCTGTGGGGTGAAATTTTTCAGCCAATGAGCGCTTGAGTTAGTGATGACGTCATGGTTGGATCTCGACGCTGATTGGCTGTGGTAGCTGCCAATGGGAGTGGTGCGGTTAGCCCTCTCGTGGTGGGAATAACTCTTGGGCTTGTGTTCTCGTCGGGTAAGGAAGCTCCCTAACACCTCTTCCTTGGCGATTTGTTTGTTCTGGGGTGTGGGTAGTTGATATTATGTACGTTATTGATGCAGAGTATGGCAATGTTAAAAGGAGTTATGAATCACAGAAGACGGGAAAGTGTAATAAACAGAATAAATCGCACAGGAAAAGGTGTTACGGAGCATCTTTTCCCGGCCAGAATCCGGGCCTTGATTTTCAGTTCCCCATTACTCCAGACGGTTTTATTCATCTGAGTCATAGGAGCGTGAGAGGGTTAACCATGTATGTTTTTATTTTTCTTGTTTACACGTGTTAACCAGGTATGTTTTTTTCCTTGTTTACACGTGTTAACCAGGTATGTTTTTATTTTTCTTGTTTACACGTGTTTTCTGCAGCGAGCAACAACAACAATAACAATGATAATAATGCCCCTAACAGTTTAAAAAAAATATATATGGATTTAAAATGGACTTGATATAGCGTTACCATAGTTACCGTATAAAAGAGAGAGAGAGAGAGAATGTTGGAATCAGGAAATGGAGAGTGAGTGTACGTTTTGAGAAAATGAGATAAAACAAATATATATTGAATATGATCAGAAAATAGAAAAAATGTACACAAATCAAAGAAAAAAAAACGCGATCAGAATGCGAATATGAGCTAAGGAAAAAAACTAGCTGGCAACTCCATCGACTAAGTTGCCATGATCCGCCAGCCAGCACAACTTAAAAATGTAAACAAAGAGACATCACAGTAATGCTATGTGTTTCGTGGACACTGATACCGCTTCCCCTTTCTCTCTTGTTTCTTCCAATGCGCTCTTTGCCATTTCTTACTCTTTTCCTCCTCTTTATCATGCTATTATTTTAACTTTTCTTCCTCTGTCGTGCTATGTCTTGCCCTCTTCTTCCTCTTTATCATGCTGTTTCTTGCCCTTTTATTCTTCTTTCTCTTCTTCCCCCCTGTTAGTGTATTTCTTCTCTCTTTCTTTACCTTCTTAATAATCCATCCATCCTCTCATCCACTCATCCATATACACAGTCCATCTACCCAATCAACCAACCTTTCTCCAAACCGAACACATCCATGCACCAACCTACCTACTGTACCTGTCTCCTTACGTACCTACCTACCTACCTGTCTTTCCATTCACCATTCTACTTATCAATTCTACTTACCCACTTATATATACCTTCACTCATCAATTTTTGATCTGCCTATCCAACCATCCAGCCCACTGTTCATTCACACATCCATCCATCCATCAATCTAACTACTCAGCTAACCAGCCAACCTACTGTCTGTTCATCCACCCTTCCATCTATCCATCCATCCACCTATCTAACAACTCAACAAACCTACTCTCCATTCATCCACCCATCCATCCATCTGATTAACCAACCAGCCTACTCACCGTCCATCCACCCTTCCATCCATCCGTACATCCATCCATCTATTTGGCTGCCAAACTAACCAACAAACCTACTTCATCCATCCACCCTTCCATCTGTTCATCCATTCATCCATCTGTCTAACTACCCAACTAACTAACCATCTTATTCTCCATTCATCCACCTTCCCATCCATCCAGTCATCGTCCACCTGTCCACCCACCCACGTACCTCCCCATCCATCAGTTAGCCTACTATCCACGTACCCACCCATCCATCAGTTACTATACATCTGTCCACCCACCCACGTACCTACTCATCCTTCCACCCATCCACCCACATCCAGTTACTGTCCACCTATCCACCCACTCACCCACCTCACCATCCACCTACCCACCTAAAACCTCACAACTTATCATGCAAGAAAAGCCCATGCACACTGGATGGCAGTTGCGCGTCTATACAGGCACGTCCAAGCTCTTTCATGGTCCGTGCGTCACAAACCAGGAGGAAGTCCGGGGCGTCCTTGCGTACGTCGGCCACGGACGCCAGGACCACGCCGTCATCCTCCTGCAGCGCTGAAGGGGAAGGCACGAAAGCGGGTTCTGCGAGGTATTGGTATTCATTGCCTTGCCAGAGCCACGCCTCACCTGTCTCCACGTCCACTTTGCATACCTGTAGGCAGAATTGAGGCTTAGTATTAAATGTCCACTTTGCATACCTGTAGGCAGAATTGAGGCTTAGTATTAAATGTCCACTTTGCATAGCTGTAGGCGGAATTGAGGAGGCTTAGAATTAAATGTCCACTTTGCATACCTGTGGTCGGAATGGAGGAAGGTGAGAATTAAACATGTCAGCTGCACTTACTTATAGAATTCACAATGGCCCTAAGTCAGACATATAAGATTGTGAAAGAAAGCCGGATTTTTATTATTTTTAGCTCCTGTTATTCGTTGCCCAGCCAAAGCCACACGTCTCCTGTTTCATTCTCCCCCTTGCACATTTACGGGCAAGAAGAAAGCTTAAATTTGTGCCTATTGAGAACACGAGGTGCGTTTACAGCTGATAGTTAATTCTCGTATCTGTGTGATTTAGGATTGGCTGACGTATACGCACCGCTTTACGATATCCTCTATCGTATCTACGGTATATTACTGTGCCACATCACCGTATACTTACCAAATACGATAATATTCTTCAGTGTACCTTATCACTGTACCGTATTTCTGTGCCGCACCACACTGCCATATCACCGTATCATCCTGTTATACATTATTTCTTTCCCATATTACTGTACCACATCACCGTATACTTACCAGATAAGATATCTTTCATTGTACCATATTTCTGTATCGTACCGCTCTGCTTTAGCACTGTACCATATTACTAGGGTACATTATTTCTCCTTTATTACTTTACCTCATCACCGTGGCATATTACTGTACTATACTCTTGTACCATATTACACTGCCATATCACTGTACCATACCACAGTGCCTTATTTTTCTGCCATATCACTGTACCATATCACAGTGTTCTATTCTTTGGCATATCACTGTACCCTATCACAGTGCTGTATTCTCTGCCATATCACAGTGTTCTATTCCCTGTCATATCACTGTACCATATCACAGTGCTGTATTTCTCTGCCATATCACTGTACCATATCAGTGTTCTATTCCCTGCCATATCACTGTACCATATCACAGTGCTGTATTTCTCTGCCATATCACTGTACCATATCACACTGCCTTATTTCCCTACCATATCACTCTACCATATAACCGTAACACCTACCGCGTTGCGATAATGTCCCCTATCGTAACCGCCAGTCCCGTAGACGTAGCGATAAGGCCTGGCAGCGTGTCGAGCGTTTATCACCGGCATGTCGAAGCCTGGCTCACCGATGTCGACCCCCGTGAGTGCTATCGAGGGTCCCTGTCCTCCTCCCCCGCCCTTGGCTTTCACGGCAGAGGCGGCGCTACCTGGGAGACGAACTAATTCCTCCCCTTCTCTTGCCACCTGTGGGAGAGACGAGGTTAGGGGGATGGGGAGATGGATGGGGTGATGGGGAGATAGGTAGTGATGGACTGGTAGTTAGTAATGGGTAGATAGGTAGATGGATTGATGGGGAGATTGGTTGATAGTGGTGGGTAGATGGATAGTGATGGACCGATAGATAGTAATGGGTAGATAGATAGTGATAGACTGATAGGGAGGTGGGTAGATAGATAGTAATGGGTAGATAGGTAGTGATGGATTGATAGGGTGATGGGTAGATAGATAGTGATGGACTGATAGATGGGTAGATAGGTAGTGATGGACTGATAGATAGTAATGGGTAGATAGATAGTGATGGACTGATAGATGGGTAGATAGGTAGTGATGGACTGATTGATAGTAATGGGTAGATAGATAGTGATGGACTGATAGATGGGTAGATAGGTAGTGATGGACTGATAGATAGTAATGGGTAGATAGATAGTGATGGACTGATAGATTGGTTGATAGATATTGATGGACTGATAGATGGGTAGATAGATGGTGAATGATTGTTCTTAACGATAGCAAGAGCGAAAGGGTATAGTGATAGATAGATATTGATAGACAAAGGCAGCTGGCTGTTTGATGAGAGAGCAATAGATGGACAGATAGATATAAGCAGGTGCATAGGTAGCCGAGAGAAAAAGAGAGAGAGAGAGAGACCCAGTGGAAGGAAAAATAGGAAGGAGAGAGAGATGAGGGAGAGGGGAGAGAACTGAAAAAAAAATATTCAACTGAGACAGATTACAATATGGATCACATTTGACTCACCTTTAATTTGTTACCTACTGAGAGAGAGAGAGAGAGAGAGAGAGAGAGAGAGAGAGAGAGAGTAGGGAGAAGGGGAAGAGGGTTGGATGAAAGAGGGAGGACAAAGAAGAGTTGGAGAGGGGTTAGGTGAGGGGAGATAAAGGAAGGGGAAGAGAAAAGGGGGGAGGGTTGGAGGAGGGAAGGGGAGAAGAGGAGGAGAGAGGGAGAGAAAGGCAGGGGGGAAAGAAGGGGTTTAGAGGAGGGGAGGGGATTGGGGGAAAGAGTGGATATGGGAGGGAGGGGAAGGTTTTGAGTAGGAGAGAAAGGGGAAGGATAGGCTAGAGGAGAGTAGAGAAAGTGTAGAATCTCTCTCTTTCTCTCTCTCTCTCTCTCTCTCTCTTAACCGTTTTCCATTTCCCGGATCAAGGGAAAGGGGTTAAAAAATTTTGTCCAGCAACATGAAAGCGTTAGATCGAAGGCAAGACGCCTAGGTTGCCAGTGGAGCTCTCTCACTTTTTAGAGCTAGGTCACTTTTGGGAGGGGGAGATTGGCTTTACTCTGCTTTATTTTGAGCTGTGTATTTTTACTTAATATTCCCTCAGCCTTTGTGTTGTTTATGATTATTATTATTATTATTATTATTATTATTATTATTATTGTTGTTGTTGTTTTCATAATCATTGTTATCATTATTGTTTTTATTATCCACATCATTATTTTATTATTATTATTATTATTATTATTATTATTATTATTTTCATTATTATTATTATTATTATTATTGTTTTTCTTATCCTCACCATTATCCCTGTCAGTCCGTCTTTCCATCCGGGCCAGTTTCTCTCTCTCTCTCTCTCTCTCTCTCTCTCTCTCTCTCTCTCTCTCTCTCTCTCTCAAAACTTTTCACCCAGTCCCCCTGCCCTAATTACCTAACTCCTTGAGGTGGAAATTCTCTCCTCTGATTCCAGTCTCAATTACTCGTAGGGATTGTAACCTCTTCAGCCGGTGGACGCTTTTCTCACGTATAATTATCTATCTTGTTATCTTTATCTATATTTATCTATCTATCTGTTTGTGTCCATCTATTTATATCAATCTCTCTCTATCTATCTATTGCTTGATTTTCATTGCCTCGACGATTTATATTTCATTTAGGCCTACTCGATTTCGAAATGAAGGATTTTTGATAAAGGCTGTATCTAATTCACCTACACTTTATAAAAAGTTTGTGTGATGGTAGTAATTCCAACTCCAGTGTGACTGTGAACCCCGTGGACTGCAGGACAGAACTACACACACACACACACACACATACACTCTCTCTCTCTCTCTCTCTCTCTCTCTGTAATATCGTTCCTATGGTAAGCACTCGTATGTAAGTTGTACTTCTCTCTCTCTCTCTCTCTCTCTCTCTCTCTCTCTCTCTCTCTCTCTCTCTCTCTCTCTAATATCGTTCCTATGGTAAGCACTCATAGGTAAGCTGTGAGATATGTACCCTGCCTATCACTCATTTAGCTTGTTTCCTTTGTACTACCTCGATTTTTGTTATTTTTTATTTATTTATTTTTTTTTTGTAATTTTGGATCAGGTATCCTTTTGCAACTTAACCCCCACACGGAGCCTACACGTGATGGCGCTGTTTTGCCTAGGTGGAACAGTTGCGGCGTCCACCCTGGGGCCAAACCACCTCCTATTTCCCGCCAGGGGGAAGAGGAGCAAACACAATAGGGTGCCGGATCTGAATACCGTGTTTGTACTGGAGTTTAGCGCCGGTATTTTACTTGTAAGACGGCCCCACAGAAGCTATTTCTTCCCTGTGGTCGACGGGTTTGCTCGGACAGACAGATTGGGGATAAGCAAGAATAACAACCTCACTATCATCCATACATTTTTCCATTTCTCACCTGCAGTTCCTTCTCACTGATCAAAGGGTTAACCAAGAACACTCTCACTGTACCCTCCACACCTGTCCATTTCTCACCTGCAGTTCCTTCTCACTGATCAAACGGGTAAGCCAGAACACTCTCACTCCACCCTCCACACCTGTCCATTTCTCACCTGCAATTCTTTCTCACTGATCAGAGGGTTAAGCAAGAACACTCTCACTCTACCCTCCACACCTGTCTATTTCTCACCTGCAATTCCTTCTCACTGATCAAACGGGTAAGCCAGAACACTCTCACTCCACCCTCCACACCTGTCCATTTCTCACCTGCAATTCTTTCTCACTGATCAGAGGGTTAAGCCAGAACACCCTCACTCTACACTCCACACATGTTTCCATTTCTCACCTGCAGTTCCTTCTCACTGATCAAAGGGGTAAGCCAGAACACTCTCACTCTACCCTCCACACCTGTCTATTTCTCACCTGCAATTCTTTCTCACTGATCAAAGGGGTAAGCATGAACAACCTCACTATCCTCCATACAGGCTTCCATTTCTCACCTGCAGTTCCTTCTCACTGATTAAAGGCAGAACGAATCTCTTGAGCTGGGGTGGGTCCTCGCTGCTGTACTCATTCATGCGCACTTTGTTGAGGAAGAGCTTGTCGATGATGGCAGGGGAAGGGTAGGCCACCACGTCCACCACCAGATGGCCGTCGCTCTCGTAGGTGTTGACGTGGTGGAAGACGAAGAACGGATCCTCGCACACGTAGCGGGTCTTCACTATCTCGCCAGTCGACTTCTTGATCACGATAAACTTGACCTGCGAGTGAAAAGAGGGAGTGATATAAACGAAGTGACAAGAGGAAAATGGTGAGAGGAATGGATAAGAGTAGAATGAAAGCAGGTCATCTCATACGCAGCGGGTCATCACTGTCTCGCCAGTCGACTAATTGATTACGATAAACTTGACCTGCGAGTGAAAAGAGGGAGTGAAAAAGACGAAATGGTAAGAGGAAAAAAACTACAATGAGAGGAAAATGGGGAGAGGAATGGGTAAGAGTAGAATTTGCACGGGTCCTCACAAGCTCGCCAGTCGACTCCTTAATTACTATGAACTTGATCTGCATGTAACAGGAGGGATTGATAAAGACGAAGTGATATGAGGAGAAAGGGGAGAGGAGTTGACAAGGGTAGGATAGGAGGAACTAGGTGATAAGAAAGAGGGGAGAGGAATGGATAAGAGGAGTAGAATAAGAAGGGTCTTGGAATGCTTACCGGGTGTTCACTGTTTCGTCCTTCCACTTCTGTATTATAATTACCTTAAAATGTTACTAAATACATCTCAGGTTGCCCTAAAATGCTACTAATTAAGCCTCATTGACTTAAAATATCACTAATTACATCTCAGGTTGCCCTAAAATGCCACTAATTACGCCTCATTACCTTAAAATATCACTAATCACTCTTCCAGTTGTCCTCTGAAGATGCCACTCAGAACAGCCCTTGAGTGGACGATGATTGATCTGTGAGGTAGCTAATCAGGGTACTTAATTAGGCTGTGATTATCTAAATGTCCCTAATAACAATTCAGATTACCTTACTGTCATTAATTACACCTCAGATTACTTTCTTAGGGTGCCACTCGAAGTAGTCCTTGAGAGAACAGTTCTAGATCTGTGAGGTTTGGAGTCTGAACACCTAAGTACGCCTCTGTTACCTCGTTAATCACACCTCAAATTACCTTAGTATCATTCATTACTCCCCAAATTACCTGTCATTAATTACCCCCCCTAATTACCTTCTCCTGGGGGTGCCACTCGAAGCACTCCTTGAGGGAGCGGCTCTTGATCTGTGAGGTGGCGAGGCGGAGGGTGTTGACAAGGAGAGGCTGCTCCAGGAACACGATGTAATTCTCACTCATGCCAAAGCTGTGATAGTAGGAGTACCAGGTCTTCCAGCTGGAGTGCACGGAGGTCAGAGTACGTGCATTGAGCCAGGGATCCCCGCCTGAGTGTGAGAGAGAGAAGTTGGGAAAGGTGATTAGAGAGAGGGGGACCTGGGTTGGGTGTGGGGGAATGCGAAGTGGAGACGGAGAGAGGGAGTGTGTGTGTGTGTGTGTGTGTGTGTGTGTGTGTGTGTGTGAGAGAGAGAGAGAGAGAGAGAGAG
>NC_136980.1:1115000-1120000 GCF_032717465.1 Coenobita brevimanus | reverse complement strand
TCGAACTTACGAACTGCGAGAAGATGTTTTTTCCAGAGGTCAGGATATAGTGAGTTTTTTTTTCGTTTTTTTCGTTTTTTTTAACTGCCCAAAACCTGGAAATATTGTAGAAAAGAACGCAAGTTTTTCTGCGACTTACTAACTGTTATAAGACCCAAGAGCAGCGTCAGGGTATATAGTGTTTGTTTTTTTCTCTTTTGGCTTAAACTGAAAAAAAAAATACATGAAAAAACACCAACTTTTTAAAATAACTTGCAATAAAACACCAACTTTTTTTAATAACTTGCAAAAAAAAAACTATTTTTTTTTTTATAACTTGCAAAAAAAAAAAAAAAAACTAATTTTTTTTTTAATAACTTGCAAAAAAAAAAAAAAAAAAAAAAAATTTAATAACTTGCAAAAAAAAACTAACTTTTTTTTTAATAACTTGCAAAAAAAAAAAAAACTTTTTTTTTTAATAACTTGCAAAAAAAAAACACCAACTTTTTTTTTAATAACTTGCAAAAAAAAACAACTTTTTTTTTCAATAACTTTGCAAGAAAAACACCATTTTTTTTTTTTTTCAATAACTTACAAATTGGGAGAACATCCTGGAGAAGATGTTTTTGCAGGGATCAGGGTAGTTGTGTGTGCCAAATTCTGTGAACACGGGGCGCTGAGCCACACACGCCTTCTTGTATGCGTCCGAGCGAAGGTAGCGAGACCGGAACGTTACCTGGGGAAGACGTAATTAAGGTGTAAGGCAGGTAAACTGACAGACTAGGTTGATACGATGATTGGTAGAGACTAGATTGATAGGTATGGGTAGATTGATGGTGACAGGTAGATTGAGAAACCAGATTGATAGGTAGAGAGGTAGATTTATAAATACACAAGTAGATTGATAGGTTGATGGGTAGTGAGATTGATAGAGGCAGACTGATAGGTAGAGACATACGTTTTGATCAGTGAACTTGGTTGATTGGTAGGTATGATACGCATTAATAAAAGGGAGAGAGAGAGAGAGAGAGAGAGAGAGAGAGAGAGACGAATGTTACCTGAGAAGAAGCTAATTAAAAAGGACAGAGAGGTGAAAGGGGAGGATGAGTGACCGCTTAAACGATAGATAAAGAGATGGATAGATTAACAAAGGGAGTGATTGACGTAGATAGGCACAGTAGGGAGAGGTTACCTGTGTGCAAATTAATTAACGTGTGAGGTAAGTGGAGGTAGGTTGACAGGTAAATACAGGTAGGTGTGTAAGTACAGGATACAGGCATACACATTCATGCAGAGAGTAGTGTATGGATGAATAAGCTGAGAGAGAGAGAGGGAGGGAGGAGAGTTAGAAGGTGAGAACACAAGTATTTCACATATAGTTGCAGACAGTGACTGTGCAATGAGAGAGAGAGAGAGAGAGAGAGAGAGAGACGTGGGGAGAGTTAGGGAGGGTAAGAACATTTCACACGCATAATACAGTTGCAGACAATGAGTATGCAGTGCTAATGAGAGAGAGAGAGAGAGAGAGAGAGAGAGAGAGAGAGAGAGAGAGCAAATATTCCCGCAAAGTTTGGCTGCAGACGATGACCTATGCAAATGAGATGGGTTTATGTGCGTGCGTGTGTGTGTGTGTGAGAGAGAGAGAGAGAGAGGAGGGGGGGGAGAGGTATGAGGAAAGGATATGAAGACGTTAAAAAAACAAGTAAGAAAAGTTGAATATAAAAAACAACAACTATCAGTCAGGTAACCCAAGTAACTAACCTTCCTTTCTGCTTCTCTGCTTTTCTTTAATCACTGACGAAGGTAAAAAAAAAAAATACCGGTACGAAACACTAGCCTCTCCTTTCATCATTTCCCACAGAAGATATCAATAACCAGTTTACCTTATCGAGTTTCAGGTTTGCTTCGTCCTGTTTCTCATTTCTTCGGTCAAGTTTTTACGCGTCGCCACCACCGAACATTCCTGCGAACGTAATCTTAGCAACTTGACCCTTAAGAGCGCGTGAGAAGCAGGTGTAACGTTATTTCGCGCTTTCTCTCTCATTTCACCTTTTTCTCTCGCTTTTCTTTAACGTTCGGTGTTTAGGCGGATGTGTGTACTTGAGTGAACGAAATATTAAGGCTTCTGACGTCATTAAACATTCGTATTTGCCTTTGAAGTTAGAAAATAGGAGATGTATAGAAGTTGGTGGCATCCTGATTTGAATGGCTGGATTTTAACGGCAGCAGGTCTTGTATTTAAAATTTTCCTATTATCCTAACGGTCGTTGTTTTGGCACATTTAAATATATAAAAAAATAACTACAGTACAGTCCTTTATTTTTAGACGTTAGGATGCATTCATACGTGTCTTAAAAGCTAGAAATAAGTAATTCTTGAAGTGTTTGGCATCTTTGTTTACATGGGACGACAAGAACGGCCTCTGATTGGCTGGTGGCTTGTGACGTCATGGCGGCAGGTTATGACGTCACGCTCACCTTGACAATGGCCCCCCGCCCCATTTTATCGCAAGACGATCATAGGTAAGCCAAAAAAAATTATTATTATTTTTCGTAGGGGTAAAAATGTATGTATTATTTTATGCCGAAAAAAAAAAAAAATCTTTCCAGCGTGTTTGGTTCAAGACGAGACTTGAAGCGAGACACACACACACACACACACACACACACACACACACACACACACACACACACACACACACACACACACACACACACACACACACACACACACACACACACACACACAATGAGAGAGAGAGGGCGGAGGAAAAACACCTCAGCATTTAGATAGATAGAGAGAATAGAGCAAAGAGATAGATAGTTAGATAGATATATGAATAGAGAGAGAGACAGAGAGAGAGAGAGCGGAGGAAGAACATCTCAGCATTTAGATAGATAGATAGATAAATAGAAAGATAGACAGTACGTAGGAGGGAAAACAGCGCATCATTAGACAGACAGAGAGACAGACAGACATTTCTCTCCTTCTCTTCTTCCCACCCAGTCAACTTTCAACCATGTCTGGATCTTTTGCGTAACTCACCAGCCTCTAAGCACGCCGGCGGTGGGGTGGGGTGGGGTGGGGTGGGGGGGCGTAGAGTGGGGGCGATTCCAGGCGTAAGGGGTATTATTTATTTATTTATTTATTTATTCTTTTTTGGGGGGGCGAGTGTCGACGTCAATTGTGGGTTTTTGAGAAGCTTAAAGTACGTGGAAGGAAGCGAAGAAGATGTATGGAAGTTTGGGGAGTGTGTGTGTGTGTGTGTGAGAGAGAGAGAGAGAGAGAGAGAGAGAGAGAATGATATATCAGGAAGAGGAAGAAAAAGAAAAAGATGAAAGAAAAACATTAACCAAAAAGGGAGGCAAAATAAGAGGACTGGAATCAAGAGGAGGATATACACAGAAGATAAGAGGAAGGGAGAAGAGGTAAAAGGGAAGGAAGAGGAAGAAGAGTGGGAAGTGGAGCAAGAGAGAGGATTAGGAGAGACTACGAAGGAGGGAGAGGAGAGAAGGGAGGGCAGGGGAGGAAAGGAGAGAAGGGCAGAGGGATGTAGATGAGAGGAGGAAAGAGAGGACTGGAAAGAGGGAGGGATTGAGAGGAGGAGGAGAGAGAGAGGAAGGGCAGGGGAGGAAAGAAGGGAGGGAGAGATGCAGAGGAGGAGAGAGAGGGAGGGAAGGCAGGAGAGCAAGGGAGAGAGGGAGGGATGGGAAGGAGGGGAGAGAGAGGGAGGACAAGGGAAGAAAGGAGAGGGGAAGAGATGAGGAGAGGGAGAGTGGGGGGGAGGTAGAAAGAGGAGAGAGAGAAAGAGAGAGCGAGTCAGCCCTTTCCCTCGAGTGATCCACATTATGTATCCAACTCTACTACCTTCAGACGATTTTCTTACGTCCAGGGGGTTATATTTCGAACTGAAGGGGTTGCACACAGCCTTCAGTGATCCTTCAGCACGAGAGCGCCTTCAGAAATTATAACACAAGCATGAATAAACTGAAGTATGACGTCATCGCTCTGAAATGCTTGAAATTGTTTGTGCAACCACCGTAGAATTTTTTTTGGGCCTAAGCTGCATCCTTGGTTACTATGCCTAAATATTGAGGGATTTTGTTTCCTCCGTTCTCTCTCTCTCTCTCTCTCTCTCTCTCTCTCTCTCTCTCTCTCTCTCTCTCTCTCTCCCCAAGCGCATTTTCACCTTTTCTTCATTCCTTTATTTCCTCCCCAGTTGTCTTCAAATTCGCCTCAAGAAATATCCCCTAACACCCTTTTCATTTCGATTTATTTATTTCTTTTTATTTTATTGAGGTCTTAAAGGGATTATGGAGTCAAACGTCAGCCCATATAAACTCGAAATTTTGAGACCCCGCCTTTGTTTTTTTTTTTTCTCCCTAGAGTTGTCCCTATGATGAGAGGGTTAATGGTGACGGTATCAACACTCCCAGGCTTCTGCGACCCGTGTTCTTGTCGCGTAAGCAAGCTCCCTAACACCTGTCCTTAAGTGATTTATTTTGCTTATTACACCTCACCGTCCTCCCGTGTGTGACATAGACCCATTCAGTATCACCATACTCTCCCCAACACCTGTTCTTAAGTGATTTATTTTGCTTATTACACCCTACTGTCCTCCCCTGTGATAAATATACCCAGCCAGTGTCACCGTACTCTCCTTAACACCAATTCTTAGGTGATTTATTTTGCATATTGTACCTTACTGTCCTTTGTGATAAACCCATCCAATATCACCTTACTCTCAATACGTACATAAGGATCTTACCCAGGCATATCCAAAAATAAATCGCTAAGGAGGAGGTGCTAGGGGAGCCTCTTTAACTGAAGGGAATGTGGGACGTTGACCTAGCAAGAGCAGAATACTAGAGTAGCTCCCACCATGAAGGGGCAGGGAGTAGTGGTGGCTGTGTATACATTGTCGTGTGTGTGTGCGTGTTTGTGTGTGTATGTGTAGCCTGTGTGTTCGTTTTTGTATGTATGTGTGTATGTTTGTAGCCTGTGTGTGTGTGTGTGTGTGT
>NC_136980.1:1097500-1110000 GCF_032717465.1 Coenobita brevimanus | reverse complement strand
AGGTCCCACCCTCAAGAACGACCCTCGCAACCACTCCGGCCACGACCCTGCAGTGGAGATGATGATGATGATGAGCAGAGGTTGACTGGTGAAGGAATTGGGTGATGAAAGGTGGGGATGAGTGTAGGTGAGAGGGAGACACTAACCCTGCAGTGATGATGATGATGATGATGATGGTGAGCAAAGGTGGGCTAATAAAGGAGTAAGGTGATTGTAGGTGAACAGGTGAGGGTTTGAGAATTACAGGTGAAGATGACCCAACGATGATGATGATGAGCAAAGGTGGGTTGGTGAAGGAAGAAGGTGATGAAAGGTGGGCATGGGGACAGGTGTGAGAATAATGGGTGAAACTGATCTTGTTTTGTGAGAATAGGAAAGAAAAAAAAAGTGGTGTTGAAAGTAGTATAATTGTGAACACGATGGTGGTGGTGGTGATGATGATGGTGATGATGATGATGATTGCTCCGAGTTAAACTGTACGGCGTGAGCGAGAATAAGATTTTGCCCTACAGTTGTCATTCTCTCAGCCACGTTAATTTGAGAGACGTATAGAATATATCAATAATAATTACCCTGCCGTTCCCACCTTGTCTGACGTCCAGTCTGACCATCCTGCCCCCAGAGGTCAACCCAGTCTTGCCCAATCCCTAGTCTGACCCCGATCGACCTCAACGACCTTGTCTGACCTAGGCCCGTATTCTTGTCGGTGAGCCTCCCTGTTTCCTCTTCCCTAGCGATTTATTTTTAGATATGGCTGGTTACCATCCTTTTGCACGTCGTGTGTGTAAAGTGAGGTGATATGTTAGAAGGATTTACGTAACACAGAAGAGAACAGTAAGGTGTAATGCGTAAAATAAATGGCTAAAGAAAAGGTGTTAGGGAGCTTCCTTAACTGAGTAGGAAAAGGTCTGAAGGATTTACGTAACACCGAAGAGAACAGTAAGGTGTAATGCGTAAAATAAGTGGCTAAAGAAAAGGTGTTAGGGAGCGTCCGTAACTGAATAGGAAGAAGTGTCCATTGAACCCGGATGGATTAAACGTTGGGTGTTGCGGGGGTGGCTCAGGCTGCTGGTGTGGGCGTTGGGTGTGCGAAATGAAGAAATGGGCAAGAATAGAGATCGATAGCGCGCTGAAGTGGGAGGGTAAAGAAGGGCGTCTATTTGGACCACCCTGTACTTATTCTTGCTACTTCAGGACGATTTTTGTGAAGGCTGTAGTAGGGAAGAGTTAAAAAAAAAAAGAAAGAAAGTACTCGGTTAACTCCGTCTGGTTTTAACTCTCTCTCTCTCTCTCTCTCTCTCTCTCTCTCTCTCTCGTAAACACAAAACCCCTGCACTATATAGGAAGGCGAACCGTAATGAGGTGATAAGTCTCGAACATTGCTCTGACCTTTCACTAGAGTGAGAGAGAGAGAGAGAGAGAGAGAGAGAGAGAGGGAGAGAGAGAGAGAGAGAGAGAGAGAGAGAGAGAGATGTAGCTCAGATGAATGTAGCCAGAACGTTTACATACCACACCTTACTAAAATGTGTGTGTGTGTGTGTGTGTGTGTGTGTGTGTGTGTGTGTGTGTGTGTGTGCGCGCGCGTTAATATGGTATTCTTACACTACGACGACCACCACAGCTATCACCATTACCACAACTACCACCACTGCAACCATTGCCACTTGCCACAACTACAACCACCACTACTACCACAGCAACCACACCATACTATCAGAGCTACCACCACACCATACCTCTACCACACTCCAATCAAATATTCCTACCACATCATACCTAACACTACCACACTCTGTCACTCTCATCACCATTCCTTCTACCACACATTATCAATATTCCTACCACATCATTCCTACCACTACCACACACCATCACTATTCCTACCACACAGAGCCTCCCGACGTGAAACCTTGACATGGCGTCTGACTGGGTAGTGAAGGTAATAGTGGTAGTTGTGGTAGCTGTGGTGGTGGTAGGGGGGGAATAGGTTGTGGTAGTGAACTTTGGTAGGTGTGGTTATTTGGTGGGAGTTGTGGTAGTGGTATTCATGGTGGTGGTTGTGGTAGTTTTGGTAGGTGTGGCAATTGTGGTGGCGGTAGTTTATATGCTTTTTGTGGTTAGATGTAATGTTGGTAATTGTGGTAGTAATGTTGGTAGCTGTGGTGGCAGTGTTGGTAGGTGTGGTAGTAATATTGGTAGCTGTGGTAATTGTGGTAACATGGTAGCTGGTAGTGTTGGTAGTTGTGGTGGTAGGTGAGGTAGTGTTGGTAGTTCTTGTAACCTACTTCCAGTGGTTGTGGTAATGTTGGTAGTTGAGATAGTACTGTTGGTAGTCGTGGTGGTAATGTTGGTAGTGGTGGTAGTAATGTTGGTAGGCAACAGTGTAGTATTCGTGGTAATACATCGATTGTGGTGGTAATGTTGGTAGGTGTGGTAACTTGGGTGGGAGTGCCTGTGTGTGTGTGTGTGTGTGTGTGTGTGTGTGTGTGTGTGTGTAAGAACAGGTTTGAGAATGCACCTCTTCTGTGCTTTGTTCTCGTGTTCTTCCCTAGTTATTTTCCTTTGTTCTCCCTTTCATCTCTTGTCATTGGCGACGCTGGTGCAAGGTATATGGGTGTTCTTTGGGATATTATTTTTTTCTTATCTTTCGTTCTTTATTGGTGAGAAGGGGTCAGGATGATGATGATGGTTATTATTATTATTATTATTATTATTGTTATTATTATCACTCATTATTATCATCACTATCATTATTATTATTATTATTATTTTTATTATTATTATTATTATTATTATTATTTTTATTATTATATCATCACTATCATTATTATTATTATTATTATTATTATTATTATTATTATCATCGAAATCATGTAGTAGGACAGGTGGGGGAGGGTAGGGGTGGGGGAGGGGGCATGAGCCAATGACCCTTGCCCTTCTCTCCTTCGTCCCCTCCCCAACCCCCTCCCCTCCCTTTCTTCTCCCTTCCCCCCACTCCTGCCTGTCCTCTTCCCAACCCCCTCCCCTGCATGTTCTCTTCCCTCCTTCTCCCCCTCCCCTCCACTCCCCTCTCCTCACTCTCCACCCAGTCATCTTAATTCCCCCTCTATTTCCCCCTCCACTATACTCCCCTCTCCGCTCAAACTCCTCTCATTTTACTTCCCTCTCTCGCCCTCTCCTCCCCTCCCCCTTCCCGCTTGTCTCTCCTCCTCCTCCTCCTCCTCCACTTCTTTTCCCCCTCCGTCTCTGTATCTCTCTTCTTCATCATAATATTTTTCCTTCCCTCTCTTTACCTCCATTTCTTCCTCTCTTTCTCCTCTTCTTGTTAATCTCCTTCCTCTTCCCCAGTTCCTCTTTTATATATTCTTTCCTCTCCCTCGATTCTTCTGTTCCTCCTTCCCCTCCTCCTCCTCCTCCTCCTCCTCCTCATCATCATCATCATCATCATCATCATCATCATCATCATCATCATCTCCCTCATTTTTTCTGTTCCTTCTCCTTATCATCATCACCACCATCATCATCATCATCATCATCATCATCATCGTTAATCCCCATCATCATCATCCCATCTTCCTCTCCTCTTCTTCCTTTCCTCCTCCTCGTCCTCCTCGTTGCTATAAGTTCTCCTATCCCTGTTCTATGTTCTCCACACTGTTATAACCTGTTCTACTTATCCCACGTCGATTCTGTGCTATTAAGCTTAGATGATCTTGCTTCTGGTTTCTTCTCTCTCTCTCTCTCTCTCTCTCTCTCTCTCTAAGCTTCCATGGTCTTGCTTCTGGTCTGTCTGTCTGTCTGTCTGTCTGTCTGTCTCTCTCTCTCTCTCTCTCTCTCTCTCTAAGCTTCCATGGTCTTGCTTCTGGTCTGTCTGTCTGTCTGTCTGTCTGTCTGTCTCTCTCTCTCTCTCTCTCTCTCTCTCTCTCTCTCTCTAAGCTGCCATGGTCTGTCTGTCTGTCTGTCTGTCTGTCTCTCTCTCTCTAAGCTTCCATGGTCTTGCTTCTGGTCTGTCTCTGTCTCTCTCTCTCTCTCTCTCTCTCTCTCTCTAAGCTTCCATGGTCTGTCTGTCTGTCTGTCTGTCTCTCTCTCTCTCTCTCTCTCTCTCCGTTTGATCACGTTTTCCATCCATGTATTGTCTTCCTCCGTTTTCTTTTCGTCCTTTTGATCCCTGTTCCCGTGTTCTTCTCGCGTTGTTCATCTTGTTCACCCTCCCGCCCTCGTGTTCTCATTTGTTCTCCGTTCTCCCTTTCACTTCCCACGCCTTCAGTTGTGTTATTTAATGTTCCCTTGATACCTTGGATGATATTTGTTCATGCCTTTGTTCCTGTGTTATAAGTGATCGTTTGTTCTGGCGTTAAGAGGAACACTGGTAAGTAGGATTTGATTGTGTAAGTGGTTAGGTAGGTAGGTTGGTAGGTAGAGAGCGGGGGTATGTAGGTAGGTAGGTTGATCTAGGCTGGGAGGGAGGGAGGTGGGTAGGTAGGTTGGTTGGGAGGTTGGTAGGTAGGAAGGGAGAGAGGTAGGTAGGTTGGTTGGTTGGTAGAGAGGGGGGGTATGTATGTAGGTAGGTTGATATAGGCTGGAAGGGAGGGAGGGAGGTAGGTTGGTGGCAGGAAGGGAGGGAGGCAGGTTGGTAGGAAGGGTGTAAGGCAGGTAGATAGGTAAGTAGGTTGGTTGGTACAGAGAAAGAGGGTGGGAAGGAGGTGGGTAGGTAGGTAGAGTGGGAGGTTGGTATTGGTGGGTAGGTAGGTAGGTTGTTTGGTTGGTAGGGAAGGAGGGAGGTTGGTAGGGAGGTGGGTAAATAGGTAGGATAAATAGTAGAGAGGATGGGGGAGTGGGAAGGAGGTGGGTAGGTAGGTAGGTCTGTAAAGAGGGAGGTAAGTAAGTAGGTAGGTTGGGTTTTAGGGAGATAGGTAAGTAGGTAGGCTAAATAGGGCCTAGATTGGTAGGTAAGTTGGTAGGAGTAGATAATTGGAGGTAGACTGGTAGATATGAACGGCAATGTAGGTAGGTGGGAAGGAATGTCAGTAGGTTTGTCTGTAGGTAGTAGGTAGGTAGTTTGGCAGATGGATTGTATGTGTAAGTAGGTAGTTGGTGGGAAGGTGTCAGTAGGTTTGTCTGTAGGTAGGTAGGTAAGTTGGCAGTTGGACTGGATGTGTAAGTAGGTAGATAGGTTGGTGGGAAGGTGTCAGTAGGTTTGTCTGTAGGTAGGTAGGTAAGTTGGCAGTTGGATGTGTAAGTAGGTAGATAGGTTGGTTGGACGGTATGTAGGTAGTTACAGTGGTAGGAACGTAGGTTAGTACACTGTTAGATGGGCTGGCAGGTTAGTAGGCAATTGATAAGTAAGTAGGTAGGTAGGTTTGGATTCTGGTTATATAAAAATAATATTGATAAATGTGTAAATAGGTAAGTGTCAAGGTAGGTAGGTAAGGATGTAGGTCAGGTAGGTAGGTAGGTGGGGAGATTAACAGGTTGGTAGGTAGGTAAAAATGTAAGTACGGTGGTAGATATTTCAGTGTACAGGTTGGGAAGTAGGTAGGTTCGTAGGTAAGTTGGGTGGTAGGTAGGAAGGTTTGTAAGCACACGGAGAAGTGGGTTGGTAAGTAGGTAGGTAGACTGATAATGTAGGTAGGTAAGTAGATTGGTAGGTAGGTAGGAAGATGGGTGGGAAGGTTGATACGTAAAAAGATAGACAAACAGATGAGTGAATGAGTACTGTAGGTAAATCGGTAGGTAGGTAGGTAAGTAGATGGGTGGGTAGATAGAGTACTAGGTCCGTTGGTAAGTAGGTAGGTAAGTAGATGGGTGGGTAGGTAGATTAGTAGGTCCGTTGGTAAGTAGGTAGGTAGGTAGGCTGATAATGTAAGTAGGTAGGTAAGTAGATTGGTAGGTACACGTGTATAGGTAGGTAGGCAGATGGTGTGGTAAGTAAACAGATTGATATGCAAATGAGTAGTGAAATTGGTAGGTAGGTAGGTAAGTAGATGGGTGGGCAGGTAGGTAAGTAGGTCAGTAGTTTAGACAACCTTCCGATATCAGGTGAAATGGAAAGTAAAGTTTGGGAAAAAAAAAAAAATGAACTCGAAAAAAGACAAAAAAATATATATATAAAAAAAAACACGAAAGCAAAAAGTAAAGGGAAGAAAACGGAAAAGAAAATTATGAAAGAAAATGTGAACTTTAATATAGATGATTTTTGTGTGGAAGAAAAAAAGAGAGAGAGAGAGAGAGAGGAAGAAGGACGATCGTAATAATAATAATGATAATAATAATAACAATAATAATAATAATAATAACAATAATAATAATAATAATAATAATAATAATAATAATAATAATCCATCCATCATCCAGTCTTATGGCGCCCTATAGAGGAGCGTAGGAGCCCGGGGCTAGGCAAGTTGGTCCTGACATTTAAGATGAGAGTGACCAGCCTCACTCATCCCTGAGTGGCATTACGTGAGCAACAAACCCCAACCACCCCTTGGATATAAACCTGCACTAGCTCAGTCCGATTGGAGCGCCTTAATTGCCCACTAAACCACCAGGCACCATAGTAATAGTAATGATAATAATAATAATAATAATAATAATAATAATGGGACAAAAGAGAAGGGGAAGAAGGTGAGAGGATGGACGATAATAATAATATTATTGTTATTGTTAATGATAATGATGATGATAATAATAATGTAGTTGTTGTTGTTGTATTTTTTCTTTGGTTGTAATAATACGAACGGGGAAAAAATAATCATAATCCTCCTTCTCTTCATCATCATCGTCCCTATCATCATCATCATCATCGTCCCTATCATCATCATCATCATCGTCCCTATTATCATCATCATCATCATCATCCCTATCATCATCATCATCGTCCCTATTATCATCATCATCATCCCTATCATCATCATCATCATCCCTATCATCATCATCATCATCCCTATTATCATCATCATCATCCCTATTATCATCATCATCATCGTCCCTATTATCATCATCATCATCGTCCCTATCATCATCATCATCATCATCCCTATCATCATCATCATCATCCCTATTATCATCATCATCATCCCTATCATCATCATCATCATCGTCCCTATCATCATCATCATCATCCCTATCATCATCATCATCATCGTCCCTATCATCATCATCATCATCCCTATTATCATCATCATCATCGTCCTTATCATCATCATCATCGTCCCTATTATCATCATCATCATCGTCCCTATCATCATCATCATCATCATCCCTATCATCCCTATCATCATCATCATCATCACCACAAAGAACAAAACCACCAGATTCATCTCCCATGCACGAAAGATGTGAAAGCAGATTCTTCTCGGCAACCCAGACAGTATCTCGTAACGCCCCTACGGTACCATTAGGCAAGACCCATGACAATATCCCCTACGTGTGTGTGTGTGTGTGTGTGTGTGTGTGTGTGTGTGTGTGTGTGTGTGTATTTTGAGCACACCATTACCTCATCTCTTTGTGTGTGTATGCTTTGACACCCTAACTCCACCTGTGTGTGTGTGTGTGTGTGTGTGTGTGTGTGTGTGTGTGTGTGTGTGTGTGTTTTGACTTTTGGCACCATTACTTCTCTGTGTGTATGCTTTGACACACTAACTCTACCTGTGTGTGTGTGTGTGTGTGTGTGTGTGTGTGTGTGTGTGCGTTTTATTCTCTGTGCCTCTTCACCCTTATTCCATTTGCCGTGTGCATCTACGTCTTTATGTATGTCTGAATATGAGTGTGTATGCATATATGTACGTGGTGCATGTATGTATGAGAATGGATGTGCGCACAAGAAAACGTGTTCGCAGCTGCGCAATAATAAACACCTCCGCGCACACCCAAGGCCGAATGATTGCAGAGACGAAAGCAGCATTCTTAGGGACGGGAATTTCCACTTTAAAGTTTTTTATGGGGAAAAGCTGAGTTGCTATTTATATATTCTGTTTTGTTTGTGTATTTCATTTTGGGTTGTTTAGGGTTTGGGTGTTTTATGTGTTTTATTCTCTCGTTTCTCTCTCTCTCTCTCTCTCTCTCTCTCTCTCTCTCTCTCTCATATGAATTTGTCTGGAAAAAGAAATCACAGTGCTTTTATTCTTTCTCTCTCTCTCTCTCTCTCTCTCTCTCTCTCTCTCTCTCTCTCTCTCTCTCTCTCTCAGCAGGTTCCCATCAATTTAAAGCCAGTTTTTGCCGCCCATTTTACTGCAAGCTCCAAAGACGTTAGATCGTCGACCTTGGAAATATTCACTATCATTCAGCATTTAATTCATTTCCATTATTCGTTGTATTTAGCACCTTCTGTAATCCGTCTTCCATTATCATCCGCGCAATTTTACGTTTAGCGAATGAGGTAACGCTAAAAATGCGAAGGAAGTGCTGGAGTTTGATTTACGCGGTAGAGTTTGATTTACGCGGGTGACTTAATTTCCAGCCGACGAGAATTTGTGGACGCCGGCCTAACGTGTAAACAAAACTGATGGGTTGCCAGACTTACGATGATTACTAAGCTGCATCGACATTTTCTCGTCCCTACTGCCATGTATTGTATTTATTATTATTATTATTATTATTATTATTATTATTATTATTACTGCTATTATTATTATTATTATTATTATTATTATTACGGTTTGTTTCTGTTTGCTCGTATGTGTTTTTATTTCTTACCAGCAACTCATTCCTTTCTCTTGTCTTCTCTTTTTCCTTCATTCTCTTTCCATTCTCCTCTCTTTCCTCCTTTCCTTCTCCATTTCTTCCTTCCCTTCTCTCCCTTTCTTCAACTCTCCCTCCTTTCCTTCTTCGTTTCTTCCTCCCCTTCTCTCCCTCTCTCCAGCTCGCCCTCCTTTCCTTCGCCATTTCTTCCTCCCCTTCTCTCCCTCTCCAACCCGCCCTCCTTTCCTGACCTCTGTCACATAGTGCAGGTCATTATTCGTTGCAGGGTGGGAAGGGGGAAGAGGAGGAGGTTTGAAGAGAAGGGAAGGGAGGAATAACAGAGTAGAGTAAGAATGGAGGGAAGCAGGGAGGGAAGGAAGGAATAAGAAGGGAAAAAATAAAAGCAGGAAGGGAAGGAGGGAGGAAAAGAAGGATGTAGGGAGAGAAGGTTAATAGGAGAAAATAGGAGGGAGAGAGGGATGAAAGGAGAGGGAGAAAGGAAGATGCAGGGAAGGCGGTAGGTAGGAGAGAGAGAGAGAGAGAGAGAGAGAGGTTACATGAGCATTGCAAAAAGGAAGGGGGGGAGGAGGAGGAGGAGTCACATGATCGCTGTAAAAAATGGAGGGAGGGAGGAGCAGGGGGGAGGGAGGGAGGGAGAAGCAGGGGGGAGGGATATGATCACTGCCAAAACGAGAGAGAGAGAGGGAGATGGGGGGGAGGGGGAGTGGTATATAACAAACAGATGCATGAAGAGGAAGAAAAGAATTAAAAGATGACAGACTTATATCCTCCTCCTCCTCTTCCTCCTCCTTTGTGACCTGAACCTGCCTGAAGGGAGGAGGAGCGGAGGGGAGGAAGAGGAGGATTAGAACTGGGGAGAGGGAGGGAGGGGGATACTAGTTTAAGGGGAGGGGAGGGAGAGGAGGATGAGAGGGAGAGAATAGTTTGAGGAGGGGGAGGAAAGGGAAAGAAATGTAGGAAACACGAGGGAGGGAAGGGGGAAGAGGGGGGAGGAGGATGGAGAGGAAAAATAAGCTAAATGGGAGATGAGAGGAGGAGGGAGGGAGAGAAAAATAGGAAGAAATTGGAGAGAGGAGGGGAGAGGGAAGGGAAGGAGATGAGGATGAGGAAGAGGAGGAGGAGTTGGGAAGGAATGGTAGTGGCATTGTTGGTAGTTGTGGTAGTAATGTTGGTAATGTTGGTAGGTGTGGTAGTAATGTTGGTAGTTATAGTAATTTTGGTAGCTGTGGTAGTAATGTTGGTAGCTGTGGTAATAATGTTGGTAGGTGTGTTGGTAGGTGTGGTAGTAATGTTGGTAGTTGTGGTAGTAATGTTGGTACTTGTGGTAGTAATGTCTAGTACCTCTCAGACCTTCTCCTCTCACTTCTTGGCGAACTTCAGGTGCTATCTTGAACTTCTGAGAGAGAGAGAGAGAGAGAGAGAGAGAGAGAGAGAGAGAGAGAGAGACAGACAGACAGACAGACAGAGACAGAGAGAGAGACTGTTCGGGTGTGGGGAGTCTGTGTTTTTCCAGTTTTCCTAATGTGGTGTGTGTGTGGGTGTGGGTGTGGGTGGGTGTGAGAGAGAGAGAGAGAGAGAGATGGATGTGATAGAAGTGAACAGAGAAAGAATACATGAATAGAGAGAGGGGGGAGAATGCAAACTAAGGCGAGAACATAACAAATAACGCAGCGAGAATGTTGATCTTACTGATGTTGCAGAGTAAAGCAGTATAATAAAGGGCAGTGCAAGGACAAGCCAGCCTCCAGGTAAGAAGTTTCCAGGAGAAGGAGGGGTGGACTGAGAGGGGTACTAGTTGTGTGTGGGTGTGGGTGTGGGTGTGGGTGTGGGTTTTTCCTTTCCTGCCACTCCCTCTTTCCAGTTCCCTCCCTCTGCTCTTCCTCCCTCCCTCCCTTCTTTCTCTTTCTCCCTCACAATCTCCTCCCTCTTTCCAGTTCCCTCCCTCTGCTCTTCCTCCCTCCCTTCCTTCTTTCTCTTTCTCCCTCACAATCTCCTCCCTCTTTCACATTCCATCTCCCTCTTCCCTTGTACTTTTGTTTCGTCGTCCCTCGCACATCCTACCACTCCCTCCCTCCACTTCTACCTCCCCTCTACCTCCTCTCTTCTTTGCTTCCTCCTCCTCCTCCTCCCCCTCCCCCTCCCCAGGCCTACAGCTCCTCACTTCCTGATCTAACGTCCTTGTGTAGCATTTGTGTGTGTTTGTGTGTGTGTGTGTGTGTGTGTCTGTGTGTGTGTGTGTGTGTAAGAGAGAGAGAGAGAGAGAATAAAAAACTCGCTAGTAATAAATTAAATCAGCGAACAGAGAATCATGACGTAAGCAAGAAATAAACCGAGAGAGAGAGAGAGAGAGAGAGAGAGAGAGACGAAGGGTGAGTGGGAACGATGAGAAGGGGGGAAGGGAGGATGGAGGGGGAGGGGGAGAGAAAGGAAGGGTTGGAAGGTTAAACTCATATGTAAATCAGTTAGGTAAGACGTCAGAGAGAGAGAGAGAGAGAGAGAGCAAGGAGGGAGGAACAAGGAGGGATGGAGGGAAAGAGAAAAGTAATGGAGACTGAGAGGGAGAGAAAAAAAGAAGAGTGAAAAGGAAAACAAGCAGAATATGGAGAGAGAGAGAGAGAGAGAGAGAGAGAGAGAGAGGTGGTGCAAGGTAGGGGTGAGGATGATTTAAAGTGAGTCAGATTGGCAATGATGCAATGGGGGGGAGTGGGAGGGGGGGAGGAGGAAGGGAAGGAAGAGGAGGAGGAGGAGGAGGATGGAGAAGAATGGGAAAGAGGGGAATGGGGGAGAGGAGGAAGAGGAGGAGGAGGGAATGGAACATGAGGAGGCTGGAAGAAAGACGGGGATGGGAGAGAGAGAGAGAGAGAGAGAGAGAGAGAGAGAGAGAGAGAGAGGAAAAAATAGAGAAGATGGATTTGGTCGAAGGAGAAGAGAAGATGGAGTAGGGAGGTGGGAATAAGAGAGAGGTGGAAGGAGGGGAAAGAGGGAGTTGAGGAGGGGAAAAGCAGAGGGAGGGGAGGAAGAATGGGCAAAGGGATAAGAAGAGGAGGTAGAGGGTGGAATGTAGGAATGGATAGAAAAGAATAATGGAATGATTACTAGAGGAAAAGAAACTGGAGGAGTGAGAGGGTGAAGAAGCTAGAGGTAGGGGGAGAGAAGACTGACGGGGAGAGGAGGGTGAAGAAGCTAGAGGTAGGGGGGAGAGAAGACTGACGGGGAGAGGAGGGTAAAGAAGCTAGAGGTAGGGGGGAGAGAAGACTGACGGGGAGAGGAGGGTAAAGAAGCTAGAGGTAGGGGGGAGAGAAGACTGACGGGGAGAGGAGGGTAAAGAAGCTAGAGGTAGGGGGGAGAGAAGACTGACGGGGAGAGGAGGGTAAAGAAGCTAGAGGTAGGGGGGAGAGAAGACTGACGGGGAGAGGAGGGTAAAGAAGCTAGAGGTAGGGGGAGAGAAGACTGATGGGGAGAGGAGGGCAGGGGGAGGTGGGTAATTGGAGGTAACTGTATAGGTGATAAGGAAGTCGATCATTATAAATCTCTCTCTCTCTCTCTCTCTCTCTCTCTCTCTCTCTCTCTCTCTCTCTCTCTCTCTCTCTCTCTCTCTCTCTCTCTCGCATTCGCCCACCGGTCAGAGAGTGAAAGTGAATTGAATAAAGAGCGCACGGCGATGCAATTAATCTTATACTATATATATGTATAATAATTTACACAGAAAACGAGAGAGAGAGAGAGAGAGAGAGAGAGAGAGAGGCATGTTTATGACAGTTTAAAGGGGGTTTGTGTGTGTGTGTGTGTGTGTGTGTGTG
>NC_136980.1:1067500-1092500 GCF_032717465.1 Coenobita brevimanus | reverse complement strand
AGCATTTAAATTCTCTCTCTCTCTCTCTCTCTCTCTCTCTCTCTCTCTCTCTCTCTCATGGGGTGAATTTTCCTTCGCTTAGGTCCGGTTTGTGTAAGCGGGATTTCCGTGGCAGCAACCCCCCTCCCCCCCCTCTCTGTCTGTCTGTCTGTCTGTCTGTCTCTCTCTCTCTCTCTCTCAGTATGTCTTTCTCCCTGTCTCTGTATCTATCTATCTATCTGCCTACCTTCCTACCGACCTATCTATTGGTCTCATCTCTATCTATCAGTGTATCTATCTGAGCCACAAGTTAGACGTGGCAACATCGCAACCTGACACACACACGCCAACCGGCAACACTGTACGCTGGCCCACTTCCTCAGGCTCACTTTTGTTTGTTTGCTTAATTGTTGTTTCTTGGCAATTCTCTGGTTGTTTTTATCTTTGTTTGTTTGTCTGTAGTGATCTCTCTCTCTCTCTCTCTCTCTCTCTCTCTCTCTCTCTCTCTCTCTCTCTCTCTCTCTCCGTAGCTGTTTCTCTCTCCCTGTTCATCTATCTGTTAATCTATTAATATTAGTCTGTCTGCCTATATTATGTCTGTGTCTGTCTATCTATCTGTCAAGCTGTCTACTGCTCTTAGGTCACATCCTGTCTAGCCATCTCTGTCTGCCTAATTCTCAGTATCTGTCACTTGGTTACTGTGTGTGTGTGTGTGTGTGTGTGTGTGTGTGTGTGTGTGTGTGTGTGTGTGTGTGTGTGTGTGTGTGTGTGTGTGTACCGCTTCTCTGCTTGGGTCTGTGTGTCTGTCTGTCTGTCTGGATCTAGGCCACTGCTTCTGTCGTTTTGTTTGTCTGTCTCTTTACTGCGGTCTGTTTATTGGCCTTCAATTTCTCTCTCTCTCTCTCTCTCTCTCTCTCTCTCTCTCTCTCTCTCTCTCTCTCTCTCTCTCTCTCAGTGTCTGTCTGTCTGTCGCTGTCTAAACCAAATCAGTCTGTCTGTATTGGGTGAACTTTCGCCAACCGAGCAGACCTTCCCTCACAGTAATCAGCGTTGCCAAATTTCGCACTCCAATTCCCACTCCCCTCCTCTATTCCCTTCCCCCTCCACTCCCCTCACCTCCCCTTCCCTTCCCAAATCCTTAGCGGGGAGGGGGGAAGAGGAGAAGGGAGGGGGGGGGCAGGAGGAGTGATAAATAGGGGAGGGAGAAGGGAGGATGAATGGGAGATGTGGCAACGTGGTAATGTTTACGTGTATCAGCTGATTTAGAACAGCTGGGACGGAACTTGGCATTACGTTTGACCTTATAAAGTGTTGTGATGGCCTTATAACACACCCTAGCGACTGTGAGCACACTGTAACGCCTCCATGACATTACAACATGGAATAGCACATTGTAACGCCAAGTGGTACCTTGTAGAAATAATATGTAACACCATCATACTCCTACATAACTTCTTTAACGGTAACATAAGTTGTAAATGCTCCATGCCACAGTGTAGGACGGAAGAGTACATTGTAACCACATGTAGTACAATGTAACAGACACAGAACCGTTCCAAATACGGTAACTTATCACATACCATCTCTTGACACTGATAACATAGAACAAGAAAAAATTTTGTAAGGAAGCAAATGGGAATAGTTAAATAGCCATTGAACTGTTACCACTATCACAAGCAACCACTCACCACCACATCACTGCTATCACTACTACCAGCAACCACTCACCACCACATCATTGCTACCACTACTACCAGCAACCACTCACCACCACATCATTGCTACCACTACTACCAGCAACCACTCACCACCACATCATTGCTACCACTACTACCAGCAACCACTCACCACCACATCATTGCTACCACTACCACAAGCAACCACTCACCACCACATCATTGCCACCACTACCATAAGCAACCACTCACCACCACATCATTGCTACCAGTACCAGAAGCAACCACTCGCCACCACCATCACTGCCACCAAGATCACAGTACCATCATCACTACCACCAACCACTGCCACCATCATCATCACCACCACCAACCACTGCCACCATCATCATCACCACCACCAACCACTGCCACCATCATCATCACCACCACCAACCACTGTCACCATCATCATCACTACCACAAGCAACCACTCGCCACCACATCATAGCCACCACTACCACAAGCAACCACTGACCACCACATCATAGCTACCGGTACCAGAAGCAACCACTGTCACCACCATCATCACCACCACCACCAACCACTGCCGCCATCATCATCACCACCACCAACCACTGCCACCATCATCATCACCACCACCAACCACTGCCACCATCATCATCACCACCACCAACCACTGCCACCATCATCATCACCACCACCAACCACTGCCACCATCATCATCACCACCACCAACCACTGCCACCATCATCATCACCACCACCAACCACTGTCACCACCATCATCATCGCCACCACCAACCAATATCATTACCATCAGCCACTATCAGCGCCACCCATACTTTTGATAATCACTGTAGTCGCATTGTTTTCGTTTGCCATCCTAAAGTTTGCTACTGGCCAAGTGTCGTCAGATTGAAGGAGGGATCTGAATAGTAACCAAGGAGACTCCTGCCTCAAAACTAAACGTAATCGAAGGGGTTGATGGCCAAGTGTAGTCAGATTGAAGGAGAGATTTGAATAGTAACCAAGGAGACTCGTTTCTAGCCTACAGCTAACCTAAAGGAACGGGTTGGTGGCCAAGTATTGTCAGATTGAAGGAGGGATGTGAATAGTAACCAAGGAGATTCATTCCTTACTCAAAAATAAGCCTGATCGAATGTCCTAGAGCCACTTGATATAATAGAATGGCTCAGTTCCCTCAGGTGATAAATAATGATAATAAATAAAGAATAATAGTAATAAAGAATAGCCCAATAAAACCCCTCTCTGTCTCTGTCTCTGTCTGTCTGTCTCTCTCTCTCTCTCTCTCTCTCTCTCTCTCTCTCTCTCTCTCTCTCTCTCTCTCTCGTGGGGTCCACCTGTCCCAAATGAGAGTGAGGTGGACCGCAAAGAGAAAAGGTCGAAAATGACCCCCTGAGGCATTCCACGCTCTCTCTCTCTCTCTCTCTCTCTCTCTCTCTCTCTCTCTCTCTCTCTCTCTCTCTCTCTCTCTCACTGGATTTATAAATATTCTGGCATCTACAAGTAAAACAAGGAATATTTGCTGGTATTCAGAGAGAGTCTTACCCTTGCTATGGTACCTGAAAAGAGTAGGTTGCTATGTGTTTGGATTGTGTGTGTGTGTGTGTGTGTGTGTGTGTGTGTGTGTGTGTGTGTTTATAAACGTGCAGTCTACGTGGATGAGTATTTGTAAACGTGTGTGTGTGTGTGTGTGTGTGTGTGTGTGTGTGTGTGTGTGTGTGTGTGTGTGTGTGTGTGTGAAAAGCAAACTCAGTAATCAAGCATTAACAAAGAACAGGAGTATAATCAGAATTCTCTATAGACAAAAGACAAACGAAATGGTACCAGGCCAAACCAGACAGACAGACGGACAGGCCAGACAGACAGCAGACAGGAAGGAAGGAGGGAGGGAGGTGTGGGCCGGGGAGGGGGCAGGAAGAGGGAGGGAGGGAGGGAAAAGGGGATAGGAAATGGAGTAATTAAGGTGAGAGAGAGAGAGAGAGAGAGAGAGAGAGATGGAGGAAAGTAGGTAAGGTCGAGGTACCCATTCATTGGCTACCCACCTCCCTCCCCACTCCTTCCTCGTCTACCACCACTACCACGATTTCTACCACAACTACCACTACTCACATATAATCTACTATAATTACCACACTACCACAACTACTACTATATATATTTACGATCTTATATAACAGGTACCATAATTACTACCACTGTCTACCACCACTACCACAATTAAAACAACCACAATCTGCCCCCAGTGTCTCCTACCACAACTACCACTACTACTACTACTGCTACCACCACCACCACCACAGTCACTATCCACACAGTACTGTTTTTACTACCACAGTATTGTCACCACCACCACATTCTCTACCACTACTTTTTACCACCACCCCAACCACAATTACTACAACTGCATTACGTCTACTTTCTACTGCCTCTACCAACATTTCTTCGGGCCCAGTTTCTACTTTACGTATTATGCAGCCACGACCACTATACGAGTAACTTCTCCTTTCAGACATGGTGGTAGTGGTGGTGGTTGTAGTAGTAATATAGTGGTGGTGGTGGTGGTGGTGGTAGTAGTAGTAATGATAATAATAGTACCCATCCATCGTCCAATCCTACTGCCCCATGAGGAGCGTAGGAGCCCGGGGCTAGGCAGTTGGTCTCGACATTTAAGATGAGGATGACCAGCCTCACTCATCCCTGAGTGGCATTACATGAGCAATCAACCCCAACCATCCCTTGGATATAAACCTTCACCGGCTTAATCCGATTGGAGCGCAATAATTACCCACTAAAACCACCAGGCGCCAAAATCTGGTTATATGGTTACCACCCAGCGTAGTAAATGCTTTCCTGGTGTACAGGAAACCGTTTGGCTTGTCACTCAGTGTAGAGTCATCCACAAGCTGAAGGAAGAGGAAAGAATGAAGGAAAGAAAGACAGAAGAGGGAGTGTAAAGTCACCCGTAGGCAGAAGGACAATGAAAGAATGAAGGAAAGAAAGACAGAAGAGGGAGTGTAAAGTCACCCGTAGGCGGAAGGACAAGGAAAGAATGAAGGAAAGAAAGACAGAAGAGAAAGGAAGGAAGGAATGGAGAGGAAAGGGCAGACACCGAGAGCAGCACTACATCGAGTGAGTAGATGGTGAGCGCCCCCACCTACCACAAATAATAATAATAATAATAGTAATATAATAACGATAATGATAATAATAATAATAATAACGATAATAATAATGATAATAATAATGAATAATAATAGTCCCACCAATCCCACCACCACCACCACTACTACTACTACTACTACTACTACTACTTCTACTACTACTACTACTACTAGCACAAGTCCTCCAAGACAATCACTACAAAAACTACCATTGCCACTTAGCATGTACGTGCAGGTACTCATGTACACACCAGCATCATCCTTATGTACACAGCACCAACCCCGGAAGTCTGGCCGAGTATTTAAGAGAGAGAGAAAAACTGCAGGAAAAAAGAAGGCCAAATGAACGCCTACTCCTGTCCTTGTACGCCCTCGTTGCTAAATTTACCTTCCGAGTTTGCTAATTCGTCTATAAATACCAGATCTACCTGCCAGTCTACTCAGCAAGGTAGACTAAAGGAGATTATTATGAAGGAAAATGAGGCTGCCCCGGAAGAGATGCGGCCGCGTCGGGAACTAAGCGATGTAAACAAAGATGGCGGCCGGGGTCAGCGTCTGCCTACAGCGTTCGCGCGGGCTTTTTAAATAACATGGCTGGTACTTTCTCGTCCCTTTCTTAGCACTTCTTTACTAGCATATTTCCACATGGTGAAATTAACGTCTTTAATATATATCCAGACTGTTAATAAAATAAGAGAGAGTACTGAGAAATAATACTCATGTCTCGGAATGGCAGTGAAATTTAAGCGTAAGTAAAAACCTAAATTCGCATTTTTTTTTCCCATGTTGCGTAAAATATTTCTTCTGATTTTGGCGAAAGGTATGACACTGAAAATCGTAGAAAGATGGTGTGTGTGTGTGTGTGTGTGTGTGTGTGTGTGTGTGTGTGTGTGTGTGTGTGTGTGTGTAAGTCAGTCAGTCAGTCAGTCTATGCATGAATGTGAGTGTGTGTTTTGTCTGCTAGTGTATGTTTGCGTATGTGTAGCCTACTTGTTTGTGGGTATGTTTATTTGCGTCTGTGTGCGTGTATGTGTGCAGAACATAGTCTTTAACCTATAAGGAGTACAAGACCATAAACCCACAAGAACACACTGATCTTAGACACTGTTGAACAAGCATTTTCAGCACTATAGAACACACTTAAATAACCTAGTAGAGAATGACAAATTGAAGACTGAAACTAACAGAGATAAAAATAATGGATAATAGAACAATAACTAGGATGGAACACGTCTGACTGATAGAAATCTTTGTTCATTATAACTTTTAGTCACAAAAGTCTTTCGCCAATTCTCAGTCTTGTTCTGACTCACTCATTCATTCCCTTACGCATTCACTGCCACTTACTTTTTCATCCTATTTCAGAAACACTCATTCATTTATTCATTCACTCTCACTCATTCACTCACTATTTCTACCAGATATAGGTTAGACATCATCATCATCATCTTGAAAATTAGTAGGATGATGATAATGATAGAAATGATAATGACAGAGGCAAAAAATGATGAGGTGGTGATGATTACTAATAGGAGAGTAATTTAGACGATGATGGGAGTATAGACTTGTAGGGTGGTGTTGATGATGATGATGATGCAGGCAGTTCTGATTGGGAAGATGATAATTGGGGATGATAATGATAGTGATAAAAGTAGTGATAATGATAATAATAAAAAGATGATGGTGATACTAGCAAATGGTGATGATGATGATGATGACGGTGGTGGTGGAATGGCAATAAAGTTAACAATAAAAGTGAATGCAGTAAATGTTGGTGATACAGACGATAACAAAATAAAATAAAAATGGTTTCACTGGATGTAAGTAGCAATCGTCAGGCGTCAGTGTGAAGTAGGATATGGAGTGAGAAGTGGGATGTGGAATGAGAAGTGGGATGTGGAGTGTGAAGTAGGATGTGGAGTGTGAAGTAGGATGTGGAGTGAGAAGTACGGTAGGATGTGGAGTGAGAAGCACTGTAGGATGTGGAGTGAGAAGTACGGTAGGATGTGGAATGGGACGCCTTCTCGTGGTGGCACTGATATAACCGGGCGGCTCCGCTACCCTTTTATGCATCCTTCCCCTACCTCCCTCGCCCCCCAAAAGGCGCGTGGGGACTGCAGGGTAAAGACAAATTCAGCCTGCAGTGTACCGGGTTCACAGCAACTGCTTTCTATCCTGACAAAGATACCTAACCCCTTTTAGCTCGGTTGGTGGCCAGGTGTATTCGATTGCAGGATTGATTTGACTAGTAACCAAGGAGACCTACTTCTGTCTCATGGCTCATCGATTATCATGCATCCCAGTCTCCTCACGTGTAAACACACCTAACTTAATAGTCACAGTGACCCAGTTTTCTCAGATGTAAACACACGACTTAATAAACAAACCTGACAACACATGTAAACACACCTGACATTCACGGTGACCCAGGACCCTCACATGTAAACACACCTGACGTCACACATGTAAACACCCCTGAGTTAATATTCTCATGTAAACACACCTGACAACACATGTAAGTACACCTGACTTAATATCCATATTTAACACACCTGACTTAATATTCACAATGACCCAGTACCCTCACACGTAAACACACCTGACGTCACATGCAAACACCCCTGACTTAATGTTCTCATGTAAATACACCTGACGTAACACATGTAAATACACCTGACGTAACACATGTAAATACACCTGACTTACTATTCACAGTGACCCAGTGCCCTCAGATAAAAACACTCACCTGTCACCCTTGCTGTCTCCGGTTCCACCCGCTCCTCCACAGTGGCGAACATTACGCCCATGTTTCCTCCTCCCTCCATCTCTCTTCTCTCTTTGTCTCTCTCCTCTCTTTCTTCTCTCTCCTCTCTCCTCTCTGGGCCTCTCTCTTTGCTTTGTGTTGCTTCGGTTTTCTTCCTCTTGTCTTCCTTGGCTTTGATTTTTGTTGAGGTGTTGGCTGATTGTCTTTGTTTTTTCTTCTCAGGTGTTTCCTTTCTCTCTTCCCTTGTCTTCCTCAATATTTTTCTTTTGCCTTTATTTTCGTATATATCTTTTATTATTTAACGCCTCCTTTTATTTTCCTTTTTCTCACCTGGAGATTAGAAATAGAGCCGGATATTAGAGAGAGAGGCCTGTGAGATAGCTAGAACGTGTGAGAGAATGAGAAAGTGAGTGAGTGAGCTTGTGTGAGAGCGAATGGGGGTGTGGATCGGGTGGAGCGGGCTTACTCTCACCCCGGCTTACGTGCTACCTCGACCGAGCCAGGTAGCAGACTGAGGCAGGCTTGGTGAGCAGTGAGGCAGGTAGAGGCAGGTGGGGCGGGAGGAAGGGAGGTTGGTATGTAGGTAGGGAGGGAACTGGGCAGGCAGGCAGGCAGGCAGGGAGGGAGGGGGTTAGTTTGGCAGGTAGGTAGGGAGGGAGGGGGGAAGGCAGGTACGGTGGTAGGGAGGGAGGGGGGAGAGGCAGGCAGGCAGGTAGGTAGGTTGGGGGGAGTGGTAGGTAGGTAGGTTGGTAGGATTCAAGGACACCCACTTCACTCGCTCACTTGCTCATTCTGACTCACTTCTTTGTCTCTAACTTTTTTTCCTTGTGTTGTGTGATTTGTGTCTTCCTCATTGGTGTATCTCTCTCTCTCTCTCTCTCTCTCTCTCTCTCTCTCTCTCTCTCACACACACACACACACACACACACACACACACACACATTAAGACCCAGAGTGGCGTTGGGTGGGGTGTTGTGGGAAGAGTACCTAGTGTACCGCTTTCCGCCTATGGGCTCCTAGTCGCGATGCTCGTGGGACCTAACCCCAAGTTATTCATCTTTATTAACTTTTGAAAATGCCTAGTTTTGCCCATTTTATTCGATTTGGGTTCCCAGTGTATATATGTGCGGTATGTATGTAAATATGTAGCCTACGAGCATGTATAAATGTATGTATTTATGTGTGTAAATGTGTACAGTACGAGGATATGTGAGACTGTCTCGCTGGAAATGGCTGGGGCACATATTTAGAAAAGAAGGCAGTTTAATACAGGATGTGCCAGAGTGGACTGCGAGAGGAAGAAGACGCAGAGGTAGGCCGAGGGAATGGCTGGGGCACATATATAGAAAAGAAGGCAGTTTAATACAGGATGTGCCAGAGTGGACTGCTAGAGGAAGAAGAGGCCGAGGTAGGCCGAGGGAATGGCTGGGGCACATATATACTGTAGAAAAGAAGGTGGTTTAATACAGGATGAGCCAGAGTGGACTGCTAGAGGAAGAAGAGGTAGAGGTAGGCCGAGGGAAACCTGGTTGAGGACAATGAAAACAGAAGCAGGAGAGGAGTGTTGGTGGGACCTGAAGGAGATGGCAAGAGACAGATATTGGTGGAGAGAGTTCATCGAGGCCCTGTGCTTCCCGTGGGGTGCCACAGGAAATGATTGAATTGAATGTAAATATATATGAATATATGTATTTATATGTATATATATATACGAGTGTGTATGTATGTATTTGTATGCATGTGTCTGTATTAAGCATGTCTGTCTAAGTATGTAATTATGTATGGCTGTGTGCGTGTGTATATTTACCTCATTCATACTTCCTTTTCAATCATTCTTTTTCTTTTCTGTTTTTCTTTTCCTTTGTTCTTTGCCCCTGTTTCTCACCATGTTCTATTTTCTCACTCAGACCTTCACGTTTCATCATCACCTTTTTTTAGTGTTCATTTCCTGTTTTTTCCGCTCCGTTTCACAATTAATAATTTGCTTTTCTTATGTCACGAATTTCTTCACTTCCGTTGTCATATACATTCACTTTTGCTTCCCTCCCCCCCTCTCTCTCTCTCTCTCTAAGCACGCTGTTGTATCCTGTTTAATCTGACCTGACATAAGATCCAGCCGTGACGTCACTGGGTTATGTGGACCAATCAGAGCACAGATCCATTGGTGACGTCACTGGAAGGGTTATGTGGACCAATCAGAGCACAGATCCATTGGTGACGTCATTGGAAGGGTTATGTGGACCAATCAGAGCACAGATCCATTGGTGACGTCACTGGAAGGGGTATGTGGACCAATCAGAGCCGAGATCCAACCGTGACGTAATTGAGTATAATTATAATAAGAATAATATTAATAATTCAGTAGTGGTAGTAGTAGTAGTTCTAGTAGTACCGTAGTAATGGTGGTGGTATTATTATTATTATTATCATTTTTATTATTATTATTATTATTATTATTATTATTTTTATTATTAATAATAGTAGTAGTTGTTGTTGAAGTAGCAGCAGCAGTAATACTAGTAGTAGTAATAGTAGAGGTTATAAGTAATAATAATAATAATAATAATAATAATAATAATAACAATAACAATAATAATACCAGTAACAATAATAACTATTAGTAGTAATAGTAATAATAATAATGATAATAATAATAATAATTTTCCACTTCAGGTCTTACTATTTCCTGGCTTCCTCTTCTTCCTCTTCCTCCTACAGCTTTCCACTCCCACCTGCCCTTCCTCTTTCAGCCTATTCCTGTTTCCTTCACTCCTTCCTCTTTTATCATCTTCATTGTTTCCTCTTCCTCTTTTATTATTATTATTATTATTATTATTATTATTATTATTATTATTCGGAAATGTACTACTACTACTACTACTACTACTCTTCCTACTAGTACTACTACTACTTACACCATCACCATACTACTACTACTACTATGCCTACTACTACTATTCCTACTACTACTACTACTATTACTACTACTATTATCACTATTCCTACTACTACTGCCACCACCACCACCACCACCATAATACTACTACTACTACTACTACAACTACTACTACTACTACTAGCACAAGTAGTAGCAGTATCATCATCATTATTATCAGTCGTCATCATCATCATCATCATCTCATCATCGTCATCCTTCTCTTCCTCCTCCTCCTCCACTTCCTCCTCCTCTCTTCACCTCGGAGGCCTGCACAAGTCAAGCGAACTTTATAAATTTCTCTCTCTCTCTCTCTCTCGAGTTATTTTTAGTGATTACAGAAAGAAATGATATAAGAAAAGACAAGGTATAAAAATAAAAATAATAATAATAATAATAATAATAATAATAATAATAATAATAATAAATGCAGAGTAATGGGATTAATTTTTTTTTGTTGCATTTATTATATTCATTGAAAAAATAAATACATGTAATTCATTTTTTGATAGTATGTGTGTGTGTGTGTGTGTGTGTGTGTGTGTGTGTGTGTGTGTGTGTGTGTGTGTTCCTGAGTCCTTGATGTATACTTTTATGCTCCTTGGGGCCCAGCCGTCACCTTCGCCCTAACAGCATTCATTTTCACACACACACACACACACACACACACACACACACACACACACACACACACACACACACACACACACACACACACACACACACACACACACACACACTCTGTCACTACCTTGGCACAACCACCAAATCGTTTATATTGAATTATTCTTATGGAGTTTAATTTCTGTTTGATTGAGGAAGTGTGATGAATGCTGTTTATATCGTTTATTGGTGGAGGACTTGTATGCTAAATATGGGTTAAATGATTTACTTACACACACACACACACACACACACACACACACACACACACACACACACACATTTCTTCCCTTATTCGTCCTCTCTCTCTCTCTCTCTCTCTCTCTCTCTCTCTCTCTCTCACACACACACACACACACACACACACACACACACACACACACACACACAAGGTGGGGATAAGATTAACCTTTTAGACGCACTTAGGTGATTAACTCAACGCTTACGACAAACTCTTCTCTCCCAAGTTAACAGATATTCCAACAGTGAGTTTATAAAGTAGTGTAAATGATCGTTTTTTCTATGCATATTCTGTTTTATTTATGTTTGGGGCAGACGAAATCTCCCTGTTGTGTGTCTGTCTGTTTCTTGCTTGTACCTTGCTGTCTGTCTGTCCGTCTGTCTGTCTCTGTCTTTATCCTCTTCTGTCTGTCTGTCTGTCTCCCCGTTTCTCTGCCTTACGTTTCACTTGTCCGTCTGTCTGTGTGTCTCGTTTGTTTCCTGTTCTTGTCTCTGTTTTATATATCACTTGTTTGCCTCTCTCTCTCTCTCTCTGCGAATCATCCTGTTTTCCTGCCTACCTACCCAACTACCAAATTCTCTACCTTCTTACCTACTTACCAGCCTCCCCTCTAGCCTGTCTACCTACCTACCTACTATCTGCCTACTCACCTACTTACCTACCTGCCCACCTCCTTACCTACCTACCTCCCTACTTGTTTATCTATCCCTACCTACTTTCCAGCCTACCTAACATACCGACACACTTACCTACCTACTTACGTGTCCACTTACCTCACTTATTTACATGTCTACTTACAGTACTTACCTTATTTATGACAGTGGAAATAGGGTCAGGAAGATGATGATGATGATGATGATGAGGAGGAGGAGGAAGAGTAAGAGGAGCAGTATGGTTGAGTGATGAATGTGATGATGATGATGATGATGATGATGGGCAGGAGGTGGAGTTATATGATTTATTGATAATGATATTGATGAGGAGGAGGAAGAGTAAGAGGAGTATGGTTGAGTGATGAATGTGATGATGATGATGAGGAGGAGGAGGAAGAAGAATTAATGATGATTTAGATGCCGTACTGATTATGATGATGATGACAGTGATGACGATGATGATGATGAAAGTGATGACGATGATAAAGATAAAGACGATGATGATGACAGTGATGACGATGATGATGATGAAAGTGATGAAGACGATGAAGATAAAGACGATGATGATGATGATGACAAATAATGACGATAGTGATGATAATGATGACAGTGATGACGATGAAGATAAAGACGATGATGATGATGATGATGATGATGGAGAGAAATAAAAACTCATCTTCCTTCTCTCTTCCTCGATCACCTCATCTTTCTTACTTTTTCATGCCTGACAGAAAAAGATCTTGTGAGTTAGTTGACAAAAAAAATTAAATCCTGTTAGATCAATGAAACGATTTTATTATTATTATTATTATTATTATTAGTAGTAGTAGTAGTAGTAGTAGTATTTATTATTTTTATTTCATTTTATTTTTATTTTTTAAGCAAGAAAGAAGCCAGGACCAGGATCCTGTAATACATGTCCCTGAGCGATTTATTTTATTTATTTACATTTATTTGTTCTGGTTTTACGGGTCTGATATTTCTGTGGTAACTGAATTTGGCTTGTTTAGTAACTTGGGTAACGAAATATACAGGCTGAATATAAATGAATAAATAAATGGATTACAGTGTGTGTGTGTGTGTGTGTGTGTGTGTGTGTGTGTGTGTGTGTGTGTGTGTGTGTGTGTGTGGCATTTCTGAATGAGTGTGAGATGGGACAGTGTGTGGTACGACAGTGTGAGGTGGGAAGGTGTTTGGTGTGACAGTATGAGATTGGGCAGTGTGAGGTGGGGCAGTGTGTGGTGTGGCAGTGAGATGGGACAGTGTGGAGTATAGTAGTGTGTGGTGTGGCAGTGAGATGGGGCAATGTGAAGTGTGGTTGTGTGTGGTGTGGCAGTGTGAGGTGGGGCAGTGTGTGGTATGGAAGTGTGTGGTGTGGCAGTGTGAGATGGGGCAGTGTGGAGTATAGTAGTGTGTGGTTTGACAATATGAGATTGGGCAATGTGAAGTGTGGTTGTGTGTGGTGTGGCAGTGTGAGGTGGGGCAGTGTGTGGTGTGGCAGTATGAAGTATAATATCCTCATCTCTGGCACACTAACCCCTGTCATACCTCATCCTTGGAACCTGACAGAACAACATTTTAATCCATCCTCATTCCTGCCTTTAACAATGATATCTATGTAGTGTTTCATTCAAGCCCTTTGCCGTGTCTCTTTGCAGCAATGTTGGCATACTTTCTGTGGGGTGTTTTTGCTTCCTTTTCGTGTCTGTTTTTTTCCCTGTGTTTGTGGGTGTTTATTTAAGTATTCATGTACGTTTTGTGTGTTTAGAGAGAGAGAGGGAGAGATGGTGATAAGGGAGGGAGAAAGATGTATCAGAGAGAGGGAGGCGGGTGGTATATTGGGTGAGAGAGATGGAGGGAGGGAGAGAGAGAAGGAGGGAGAGTGACGAGAGAGAGCTTGAGGGAAGGGAGGGAGGGAGAGAAAGAAGGATGGAGAGTGACAGGAGAGAGAGTTTGAGGGAAGAGAGGGAGAGAAAGAAAGAGGGAGAGTGACGGGAGGGAGAACTTGAGGGAAGGGAGAGAGGAGAGGTAGCTTGTGGAAGGGGGAGGGAGGGAGAGGCACAACAGAGATAGCTTGAGGGAGGGAGAGGAAAGAGGGAGGAAGGGAGAAGATAGAGCCGCAGGGAGGGAGGGAGGGAGAAAGGTTCACGGTCATCGGCTTACGTTATCCCGGAAGTACAAACTGCCCATTCACTCGTAATTGTGGTAGATGTGGTGGGTGTGGTAGTTGTGGTGGGTGTGGTAGATGTGGTGTGGTGGGTGTGGAGGTTGTGGTGGGTGTGGAGGTTGTGGTAGTTGTGGTGGGTATGGAGGTTGTGGTGGGTATGGAGATTGTGGTAGTTGTGGAGGTTGTGGTGGGTGTGGTAGTTATGGTGGGTGTGGAGGTTGTGGTGGGTGTGGAAGTTGTGGTGGGTGTGGTAGATGTGGAGGTTGTGGTGGGTGTGGTAGTTGTGGTGGGTGTGGAGGTTGTGGTGGGTGTGGAGGTTGTGGTAGTTGTGGTACTGATAGCATGAACGAAAGACAGCAGATAGATAGATAGACAGGTGACAGTCAGACGGGCAATAGATAGATTTCAAACGAGGAGATAGCATGAGATGTGATAGATAAATAGATATGACAGGCGATAGATAGACATTAGATAGATAATTGACATTTGGATTTTGTAGAGAGACACGACTGAAGGATAGGCGATAGATAGACGAATAGATAGACGAAAATGTGATAGAATGACAGGCTTTGTACTGTTGTCATATGTGTAAAAGAAAAATGGACTGAGAGAGAGAGAGAGAGAGAGAGAGAGAGAGAGAGAGAGAGAGAGAGAGAGAGACGAGGTAGAGCAAGAGTGAGAGAAAGCTTGTTGTGGAGAAAGAGAGCCGTTGGTCATGATGCTCTCTCTCTCTCTCTCTCTCTCTCACACACACACACACACACACACACACACACACACACACACACACAGAAAACAGTAGAGTAACCACCTTTTCTTTTAATTACAGGTAAGGGACCTATAGGTACCTGTTAATTAAGGCAAGGCAGGTGAACATCCCGGGAAAAGAAGGTAGGCATCATCATCCCAATCATCACCATCATCATCAACAATAACAATAAGAACAACAAGTCATCATCATTGTCGTCATCATCATCATCATTACAATTAGTCATCATCATCATCATCAGCAGCAGCAGCATCAGTGGGAGGGGAGGGACGAGGGAAGAATAAAGTGGGGAGGAGAGAGGGAGGGGGAGGGGAGGGAAGAAGAGGCCTAGAGGAGAGGAGGAGGAAGACGGGGATGAAGAGGAAGTAGGGAGGGGAGGAAGAGGGGGAGGGAAGTGGGGGAAGGAAGAGAGTGGCGGAGTGGGAGGAAGTGAGAGTGAGGGGGAGAGGGAGGGGGGAGAAAAGAATGTTGATAGACGGGAAGAGAACAAGCCGGGGGGGGGGGAGGCCTAGAGGTTGAAGAGGGATGGTGGGGGAGGGGAGGAGTAAGGAAGGAAGGGAGGAAGAAGGAAAGAAGGAGGGCAGGAAGAGAGAAAGGGGAGGAGGGAAAGATGAAGGCTAAAATAAAGGAAGAGGAAAAGCAGGTAGATGATGATGATGATGATGATGAAAGATAAATCCAGGAAAAAGAAGTGTGAGAGAGAGAGAGAGAGAGAGAGAGAGAGAGAGAGAGAGAGAGGGAGGGACAGAGAGGGGGGGGGGGCAATAGGAAAGAAAGGAAGTATGACCTAGAAAAGGGAATGACTAGCCAACCTCTCTAGTCAAGAAAAATGATAAACAACATGACGGTGATGATGATGATGATTATGATGTTAATGATGGTGATGATAATGATGGTGATGGTGGTGATGATTATGTTAATGATGGTGATGGTGGTGATAATGATGATGATGGTGATGGTGGTGATAATGATGTTAATGATGATGGTGGTGATAATGATGTTAATGATGGTGATGGTGATGATAATGATGGTGGTGATAATGATGTTAATGATGGTGATTGTGAACACGGTGTTAAATAATGATAATGAAAACAAGGAGGATATGATGATAGAAAAGATGATGATGATATGATACTGAGGATGACAAATGGGTGAATAAAGGAATGAATGAATGAATGAAGAATCTCAGTGCCATAAAAAAAAAAAAAAAACCCAAGGAAGGTTGATGAAAGTTGAGAAGAAAATTAAAAAAAATATAAGTTCATGACCCAAGATGATCCGTTAGGGTTATCAGAGTGACCCGCCCTTGACCTAGTAAGGCCTGGGTCAACAGCAGCGAGGAACAAAAATAACAACAACAGCCGGAAAATAACAATAACGACAACAGTAATGAATAGGGGTATCTTGTAGACTCTCTCTCTCTCTCTCTCTCTCTCTCTCTCTCTCTCTCTCTCTCTCTCTCTCTCTCTCTCTCTCTCTCTCTCTCTCTCTCTCTCGTCTCCACACTTATTAATATTCTCAGTGATTTTTGCTGTGTAGGTCAGTCTGCCATTCTTCCCTACGTTCATTCATGGGTGGTTTACAAGCATTACTATACCACACACACACACACACACACACACACACACACACACACACACACACACACACACACACACACACACACACACACACACAAATATACTGTATACTTTCATTCATTCATTCACACACATACACAAATATACTGTATACTTACATTCATTAATTCACACACACACACACACACACACACACACACACACACACACACACACACACACCTGACATTTATCAAGACACTGGTCAGCGTCTAGGAAGAAAATGAATACTTGATATTTCCCAACTCACCTAGAGGGGGAGGGGAGGGAGGGAGAGGGAGGTAAAGGGAGGGGAAGGAAGGGAGAGGGAGGTAAGGGGAGGGGAGGGAGGGGAAGGAAGGGAGAGGGAGGTAAGGGGAGGGGAGGGAGGGGACGGGAGGGAAGGAAGGGAGAAGGAGGTAAGGGGAGGGGAGGGAACGCCTATATTTAGATGAGGGAGAAGGGGGAGGGGAGACAGACTGGATGGAAGGAGTTAAGGGGAGGGGGGAGTGACAGACGGAAGGAAGGGGAGGGGGGGAGACAGAGGAAGGACTGGGAGGGGGGGGAGATATGAATAGGGGAGGAAAGGGAAAGAACAGGAAGAGGGGGAGGGGATGAATGAAGAGAGAAAGGGAATCGGAGAGGAGGACGGAGGAGACAGGAAGAGAGGAGAGGAAGAGTAATGGAGACACACTAAATGCGAGACTGAGAAGGCAGTTAAAGGGGGGTGGGGGAGGAGGGAGGGAAGAGGCCTGTTTTTAGATCAGGGAGAGAGATAGGACGAAAGTGAGATAAAGCATGGAATTGGGGAGAAGAATTTGGAGGATTAGGGGACGGAGGGAAAGAGAGAGAGATGGCTGTTAGATGGGAAGGGGAGGCGATGGGAGGGGAGGGGAGTTATGGGGAGGGGAGGGGAGAGGTGGCTGGTTATAGTATGGGTAAAAACAAGTATGGAAGATGAAGCCTATTTTTAGAAAGGGGAGGGAGAGGGAGGGGAAGGTAGGGGTAGGGGAGGTGGAGGGGAAGATAGGGGTAGGGGAGGGGGAGGGAGGGGAAGGTATGGGTAGGAGAGGGGGAGGGGGAAGCAGGTAAAAAAAGGGGTATGGGAGGTAAAAGGGAGTTTATTTTTAGAAAGAGGCAGGGGGAAGAAAGGGAGGCGTGGGTATGGAAGAGGAGGAAGGGGGAGGAGGAGGAGGAGGAGGGAGAAGGGAAGAATGAGAGGTAGGCACAAGGAGTCTGGAGGAGAGGAGGAAGAAAAGAGAGTAAAAACATTTCTTTCCACCAAGCGTTTATTCTACAACGAAGTGAATGGTAGACACCTGTAATCTGGTTTATTGATTTTTTTTGTATGTAATTTGTTTTTCCTTCCTCTGTTCATCGTCTAAAAAAAATTATGTGCTGTAGTATCATAAGGATGGTCAGGTAGGTAATTTATATAGTTGACATTTGTAGCATAATTTTTTAAGTCAGATTTTAAGAGGTATTAAAAGTTCAGATTATACATTATAGATTCTGTTTTAGTCTTGAATACTGAGAGGTAATTGGCTTCCTTTATGCTCACCTGGGATTAGAGAGAGGGAGAGAGAGAGAGAGAGAGGGAGGGAGGGAGAGAGAGAGAGAGAGAGAGAGAGGGAGGGAGGGAGGGAGAGAGAGAGAGACCTGTTACCTGGGCCACGAGTCAGTGTATACTCAAGAAAATTAAGGATGGCTTTACTGCCCTATCCAAGTCACATTGTTTAGGGCTGAAAGAGGCGGTGAATTTTATGGGTGATGGGTGTTCAGCTGCGTAAAGGTAGCTACCCTTGTCTTATTATCAACTACCGACCTATCTCAGTTTTGCAAGTCCTCTCCAAAATTACAGGGAAATGAAAATTGTCTGGAATCAACTACCATCGTTCCTTAAATCACCTAAATCAGATTCCTAATAATCACGTTAGTCTTACCTTTAAGAGCTGAAATGGCTAAACACACACACACACACACACACACACACACACACACACACGCACACACACACACACACACACACACACACACACACACACACACACACACACACGCACACGCACAAAACGGTGACTGTGGAGGTATTTATTAACATAGTTACGTAATAGGCAGTGATAAGAAGCGAGTTACTGATGAACTGAAGCTTTATATTATCGGAGCCGAGTGATTCTGATTTTTGCTGGTGTTTAATTGCTTCTTGCAGGTGTTAGATTATTGCAGGTGTTTGATTGATTCTTGCAGTTTTTTTTTTTTTTATGTGAGCAAGAAGGAACCAAAGGCAACGAGCCCGCAAAACTGTTCCTTCCAAGAGAAAAACAAAATACAAGAGAGAGCCCAATTCAAGATCCATTCCTTTCGAGATGCCTGGACACACTGCGTTTGAAAGACTGGAGATCATAGGAAGCAGGAAATACAGACAGAGGGAGACAGTTCCAGAGTTTGATTCTTGCAGGTGTTTGATTCTTGCAGGTGTTTAATTGATTCTCGCAGGTGTTTAATAGGCAAGGTGACGGTGTTGACAGGTAGAGAGGTGGAAGGTGAGGGATGCTGACACTATCTCCTTACCTGGGACGATGGTTGTGGGTGATATATTGGTGGCCATTTTGAGTTTTCTGGAGAGAAGTGGTTGAAGATGAAAATGGAAGAGAGAGAGAGAGAGACAGAGAGAGAGAGAGAGAGAGAGAGACAGACAGACAGACAGACAGAGTTGGGAAAGAAATTTCTGTTCAGAGTTAAAAAATGGAAAGAGAGAGAGAAAGAGGAAGAAAGAGAGAGAGAGTTTGGAAAGATATTGCTGTTCAGAGTTAAAATAATGGAAGAGAGAGAGAGAGAGAGAGAGAGAGGCGGGGGGTAAAAGAGGAGGACTGGGGAGAGGGAGGGGAAGGGGAGGGAGGAATCCTGAAAAACCGGAAGAGACTGACCTGGAGAGCAAGGGGGAAGGGAGTGAAGAGACCTAGATGTTGAAGAGGGGGGGGAGGGAGGGAGGAGGGGGAGGGAAGACTATCGGCATATATGAGGGAGAGAAAGGGAGGAACGAAAGAAAAGGGGGGGGAGGGTAAATGTGATGAGTGATGGATGAGAGGGAAGGGAGGGAGGAAAGGGGGAAAGAGGGAGGTATTTTGCAGACCAGGAAGAAGGGGAAGGGAGGGGAAAGTGAGGGGTGGGGTGAGGGAAGGTTATGGGAGGTAAAAGGGAGAAGGGAGAATGAGGAACATGGGAGGGGACGTTTAGAAGGTAGGGGGTGAGGGGAGGAGGAGATAGGTTGAAAGGTGAGAAAATGAAAGAATAAGGTGAGAATGATTTGAGGGAAGGGGAGGACAATGGGGAGGAGAAAGGAGAGAAAGATAGGAAGGTAGAATAAGGAAAGGAAGATGGAGGGAAGGAAGAGAAGGACAATGAGGAAGGGAAGGGAGATAGAGGGAAGGAACAGTGAGGAAGGGAAGGGAGATGGAGGGAAGGAAGAGAAGGATCAGTGAGGAAGGGAAGGGAGATGGAGGGAAGGAACAGTGAGGAAGGGAAGGGAGATGGAGGGAAGGAACAGTGAGGAAGGGAAGGGAGATGGAGGGAAGGAACAGTGAGGAAGGGAAGGGAGATGAAGGGAAGGAACAGTGAGGAAGGGAAGGGAGATGGAGGGAAGGAAGAGAAGGATCAGTGAGGAAGGGAAGGGAGATGGAGGGAAGGAACAGTGAGGTAGGGAAAGGAATGGAAGTGGCAGTAAAGCAGGAAGTGGTATCCTTTATGAGTGTTCTGTGTAACCGTATATGTCTAGTACGGTGTGGGTCAGGGGTGGGGTGGTGGTGTGTGGTGGTGGTAGGCTGTGCGGTGGTGGTGGTGTGTGGTAGTGGTAGGCTGTGTGGTGGTGGTGTGTGGTGGTGGTAGGGTGTGTAGTGCTGGTGTGTGGTTGTGGTGGTGGTGTATTATTGTGGTAGGCTGTGTGGTGGTGGTGTATGGTAGAGGAAGGCTGTGTGATTTGTGGTAGGCTGTGTGGTGGTGGTGGTGTGTGGTAGTGGTAGGCTGTGTGGTGGTGGTGTGTGGTAGTGGTAGGTTGTGTGGTAATGGTAGACTGTGTGGTGCTGGTTTGTGGTAGTGGTAGGCTGTGTGGTGGTGGTGTATGGTAGAGGAAGGCTGTGTGGTGTGTGGTAGTGGTAGACTGTGTGGTGGTGGTGTATGGTAGAGGAAGGCTGTGTGGTGTGTGGTAGTGGTAGACTGTGTGGTGGTGGTGTATGGTAGAGGAAGGCTGTGTGGTGTGTGGTAGTGGTAGGCTGTGTGGTGTGTGGTAGTGTTAGACTGTGTGGTGCTGGTTTGTGGTAGTGGTAGACTGTGTGGTGGTGGTGTGTGGTAGTGATAGGCTGTGTGGTGGTGGTAGTGGTGATGCCTCTTGTTGTCTGTGTTGTTCTTCTGGGTCCTTATTTTCTGTAGTTAATGAAGCTCCCTAGCACCTCTTCCTTGGCGATTTATTTTTGGATATGGCTAGTTAACATCCTTTTGTACGTTATCAGTGCAGAGAATGGCGATAAGAAAAGAATATATGCAACACGGGATAGTGAGGTGTGATAGGAAAATAAGTCGCCCAGGAAAAAGTGTTAGGGATCTTTCCGACGCGAATACAGGTAAAGAAGGTGAGTCAGTTGTGCATTATTACCCACGCAACGAAGACTGAAGGAGGTTATGCATTCACCCTTGTTTGTGTGTGTGTGTGTGTGTGTTCGCTATAACCAGACGCCCTTATTGTGTGTGTGTGTGTGTGTGTGTGTGTGTGTGTGTGTTCGCTATAACCAGACGCCCTTATTGTGTGTGTGTGTGTGTGTGTGTGTGTGTGTTCGCTATAACCAGACGCCCTTATTGTGTGTGTGTGTGTGTGTGTGTGTGTGTGTGTGTGTGTGTGTGTGTGTGTTCGCTATAACCAGACGCCCTTAGTGTGTGTGTGTGTGTGTGTGTGTGTTCGCTATAACCAGACGCCCTTATTGTGTGTGTGTGTGTGTGTGTGTGTGTGTGTGTGCGCGACGCTATAACCAGACGCCCTTATTCTTTTCCTTTTTCTTCTGTTTTTTAAATCTTTGGTCTTGACATACAAACTTTCTTACACCTTTACTCTTGTGTTGAATAAAATATAATAACATGATAAATAGATAATCAGGTTGAAGGGGTTATTGGCAACGTTGACCTCTTTTCTTTTTCTTTTTTTTTTATTAATGGATTTATTTTTTATTCTATTCTTAATTTTTTTAAATCCATGTTTTTACTAGTAATTTCTTCATCCTCCCTCCCTCCCTCTTCCTCCCCTCCCCTCCCCTCCATATACCCCCTCATTGTTCTCATAACCTTTTAAAATCATCTTCTCTCCCCCTCTCCTCTCCTCTCCTCCCCCTCCCCCTCCCCCTCCCCTCCCCTCCCCTCCAATATCGGCCAGAGTGATTCAGCAAAGGAGTGGAAAAGGGAGGGGAAGGGAAGAGGAGAGGGGAGGCGAGGAGATGGGAGGGGAAAGTGAGGAAAGTTTGAGAGGGGAGGGGAGGAGATAGGAGGGAAAATGAGGGAAGTGTAAGAGGGGAAAGGGAGGGAGGGAAGGGGAAGAGAGGAGAGGAGAGGAGAAAAAGTAGGCGGGAGGGGGAAGGTGTGGGAGGGGAGGGAGAGGAGGGGGCGAAGAACCCTCCTCCTCAGTCAGCTCATTAACACCTTCCTGTGATGTATTTATTCATTTATTTATTTATTCTATTTGCATCTCAGATTAATTTTATAACTGACGATTTTTTGTTTTTTATGGAGGGGTTAGTTAGGTCCTTCCTCAACCCCTCCACTATATATTTTGTGGAGTGAGGGAAATCGTCTGAAGTAACTGCTATAAAATGAGTGTGTGTGTTATTGAGGTTGCTGGAGTGGGGGGAGGTGGGGAGGAGAGAGGAATGGGGGAGGGAAAAAGAGGAATGGGGAGAGAGGGAGAGGAATGGGGAGAGAGGGAGGAATGGGAGAGAGAAAGAGTTGAATGGGAGGAGGGAAAGAGGAATGGGGGAGGGAAAGAGAGGAATGGGGGAGGGAAAGAGGAATGGGGGAGGGAAAGAGAGGAATGGGGAGAGAGGGAGGAATGGGAGAGAGAAAGAGAGGAATGGGAGGAGGGAAAGAGAGGAATGGAGGAGGGAAAGAGAGGAATGGAGGAGGGAAAGAGAGGAATGGGGGGAGGGAAAGAGAGGAATGGGAGGAGGGAAAGAGAGGAATGGGGGGAGGGAAAGAGAGGAATGGGAGGAGGGAAAGAGAGGAATGGATTGGGATGAGAGTGAAATTGAAAATGATTGTTGTGTAGTAGTTGATGTTGTGTAGTAGTAGTAGTAGTAGTTGAGTAGTAATAGTAGTAGCAGTAGTAATTAATGTTGTGTAGTAATAGTTATTGTTGAGTAGTAGTAGTAGTAGTAACAGTAGTAGTCAATGTTCTGGTAGTAGTAGCAGTAGTAGTTAATATTCTGGTAGTAGTAGTTAATGATGAGTAGTAGTAGTAGCAGTAGTAGTTAATATTCTGGTAGTAGTAGCAGTGGCAGTAGTAGTTAATATTCTGGTAGTAGTAGTTGTAGCAGTAGTAGTTAATATTCTGGTAGTAGTAGTAGTTGTAGCAGCAGTAGTTAATATTCTGGTAGTAGTAGTAGTAGTAGTAATGACACATAATGGCCTTGTTCACCAACGTAACATCCATTAAAAAAACATCAGTCCAGTTTTTACGTGTTTCCAAACGGCAAAAACACAGAGGCAGTTGGTGTTTTTGTTTGCTCTTGTGTTTTTGTCAGTTTTTTGTTTATGTTTTTTCTGTGTGTGTGTGTGTGTGTGTGTGTGTGTGTTTTACAGGTTACGTCTAGTTTTGTGTGCGTGCGTGTGTGTGTGTGTGTGTGTTTTACAGGTTACGTCTAGTTATGTGTGTGTGTGTGTGTGTGTGTGTGTGTATGTGTTTTACAGGTTACGTCTAGTTTTGTGTGTGTGTGTGTGTGTGTGTGTGTGTGTGTGTGTGTGTGTGTGTGTGTGTGTGTGTATGTGTGTTTTCCAGGTTACGTCACCGAAGTGGGGGGGGAGTATGGTTGTGAAAGAGAGAGAGAGAGAGAGAGAGAGAGAGAGTGCTTATATATTCCACACAATCTTTTCATTTTTTCACAATGGGGAAAAACTTAATTTCATTTTTCTCACAATGACGAAAAAATTAGCATGATTTTTTTTTTTGTCTTATTTCACCCTTTGAACCCCTTCCACCCGAGTACGTTTTATTATTATTATTATTATTATTATCATTATTATTATTATTATTGTTATTATTATTATCGATACCAAACGATTTCCCTCAGCTGAAAAGGGGGTAACCTTATTGTTATTATTATTATTATTATTATTATCATTATTATTATTATTATTATTATTATTATTATCATCATCATCATCATCGATACCAAACAGTTTCCCTCAGCTGAAAGAGGGAGGGGGGTTGAGGAAGGCTTTGAGAAATCCGTCCTCTTCATAAATCTATTGAGCTGAGAAAAACCGTCCCGAGAGAGCAAGACTAAAAGGACGAATAGATTGAAGAAGGAGAAATGTATTGACAAAAAAGGAAGAATAGATTGACAAAAAAGGAAAAAATATAACGAAAAACGTATATAATAAAACAGTAAATGGAGGAAGGAAAAATAATAAAACTAGAAATAGGTTGACAAAAGATAAGGAGGAATTTATTGACAAGGAGGTATATAATAAAAAAAACAAGAGGAGGCATATAATGAAAAAATATATAAGGATAAATAAAATGAGAGAAAGGAATTGAGGAATTTGACTTAAAAAAAAAATAGAATATAAGCGGGAATATAACGAGAAAAAAGAATAAAAAGATATATAATGATGACAATGAAAGGAGGTATATATCGAGGATGTATTAAACTGGGGGATATTATGAAGACAGAGTTAGAAGTGAAAGATAACGAGAAGAAAGAATAAAAGAAGGAATGTCACAGGAAAATAACAGGAGGTATATAACGAAGAATAGAATAGAAAGAGGAATATAGCGAAGACAAGAATACAAGGCATATATTGAAACGCAAGACTCAAAGGAATATAATATATAAATGAAAGGAGGAATGACATGAATATTAAAAAGACGAATAAACCGAAAAAATCGTAATTAAAGGATTTCTTACGCTTAGGAAAAGTGGATGATTATATATATATATATATATGTATATCAGACGATTTTTTCAGATGAGGGATATGCTGGTGGATGGATTTTTTTGCTTCACTACGGTGGCTTATTATTATTATTATTATTATTATATATTATTATTATTATTATTGTTATAACAGTATTATTATTATTATTATTATTATTATTATTGTTGTTGTTATT
>NC_136980.1:955000-1062500 GCF_032717465.1 Coenobita brevimanus | reverse complement strand
CGTTAAGTAACCGTTGCGTCAGAAAGCACACACGCGCGTACCAGGAGACACTACGGACCGTTACGGAGCGTTGTGACGTCACGCCGACCGTTTTTCGTGCCCAAACTCGAATGTTCAAGGCCCCCGCGGATTCAGGCAGACACGAACTCTGCCTGAAATGTATCTTGAAATGGCGGGTGGTTCTTGCGTCATCGTTAACCATATATAGCGGTTTTTGCGCGGATTATTTATTTATTTATTTATTCCACAGCGAAGGGGGAGGGGTCCGGTTGGTTTGAAAAAGGCGCGCCTCTTGTAACCGTTTGATTGGGGATTGTGTGTGTGTGTGTGTGTGTGTGTGTGTGTGTGTGTGTGTGTGTGTGTTGTTCTTGTGTACAGACGATTTTGTTAAGCTTAGAGTAACGCTTTTCGAGCTCGAGACAGAGAGAGAGAGAGAGAGAGAGAGAGAGAGAGAGAGAGCTTTGCCATGTTGAAGTCATCTGGTGGTAGTAACAGTAAATGATAAAATGAGATGGCCTGTAATGAACAGATTATTATTATTATTATTATTATTATTATTATTTAGTTTCTTATTGCTTTTTTATTGTTATTATTATTATTATTATTCTGTCTGTATTGCCGATCGCCTTAATCCCGTAAAGGGTGACCAGAAACAGATCGCCTCCATGTCGCCCTGTCCCCCTCCATTTCACTGCCTTGCTCCCTGCTCACACACCCCTCTCTCTCATATATCTCTCTCCACTTCATCCCTCCATCTCCTTCTTGGCCTCCCTCTCTCCCCCTGCACCTCACTCACGCACACTCCTCGTTAGTCTCGCTCTCCATCCTCTTATTATTATTATGTTGTTGTTGTTGTTGCTGGTTAATTATTTTATTCGTATAGGTAATTTTAAACTACAGATTGAGTCAATAGTCTCTCTCTCTCTCTCTCTCTCTCTCTCTCTCTCTCTCTCTCCTGTGACACCTGTTCCACGCTCCCCCTCTTTTTTTCTTTTTTTTTTTTTTCTTTTTTTTTTTATCATATGACTCCATGTTTTTTTCCCTTATCATGTGACTTATTCCTTGTCCTCCAAGATTTTTTTTTTCCTTAAGTAATCATGTGATTTATCCCCCTCCCCCTCCACCCCCCTTCCTGACTCCCTCTCTCTCCTCCACCACCCCTCTTCCTCCTTCTCCCCCACCATCCCTCTTCCTCCCTCCCTCTCCCCCACCATCCCTCTTCCTCCCTCCCTCTCCCCCACCATCCCTCTTCCTCCCTCCCTCTCCCCCACCACCCCTCTCCCTTTCTCCCTTCTGTTCCTCCCTCCTCCCCTATCCTCCTCTCTCCCTTTCTCCCTTCTGTTCCTCCCTCCTCCCCTATCCTCCTCTCTCCCTTCCTCCCTTCTGTTCCTCCCTCCTCCCCTATCCTCCTCTCTCCCTTTCTCCCTTCTGTTCCTCCCTCCTCCCCTATCCTCCTCTCTCCCTTCCTCCCTTCTGTTCCTCCCTCCTCCCCTATCCTCCTCTCTCCCTTTCTCCCTTCTGTTCCTCCCTCCTCCCCTATCCTCCTCTCTCCCTTCCTCCCTTCTGTTCCTCCCTCCTCCCCTATCCTCCTCTCTCCCCCCCTCCTCCCCCATCCTCCTCCTCCCTCCCTCCCTGCTGCATTTCAGTATCACAATCACCACATTATTCTATTCTCAAAATTAGAAATATACTTAAAATCAGCATTGTAGTATGAAAGCATTTTTATAAGCTATGAAAATCACTTCATTTGTAAAGTAAATATATAAATAAATAAATATAACAAATACCAAAAGTTAACATCTCGACCTGATGTTCTTTACTGAAGAGATGAGAATTTGAAATAAAAGTAATATTGTAATAATAATGATAATAATAATAATAATAATAATAATAATAATAATAATATATCATAATAATAATAATATAATAATAATAATAATAGTAATAATGATAATAGGTGGTGGTGACCAGCATCCACTCACTTGATGTAGTGTTGCCTACTTCTCCCTTAGCCTGTATCATTCTTTTTCTGTGCCTGCCCTCCTCTCAACCTATTTCTCCCTTCTTTCCTGTCACTTCTTATTGCTTTTCTTTCCTTTACAGGTGGCTTTACATTGAGTGACAAGCCAAATGGTTTCCCGTAAGCCAAGAAACCATTTACAACGCTGGGTGGTAACCATATAACCAAACCATACGTGTTCCCTACGTGCCAACAAGTGGATTGGTGGAGGGTTAGTGCCCCTCCCCGTCAGTCAAATGGCCACCCTTTACGGGATTAAGGCGTCTGGCAATAGATAATAATAATAATAATAATGATAATAATAATAATAATATGAAAATTCGTTCTGCCTACATCCATTTATATTGATCAATTTATACAATTTATTTATACGAGTATAATGCTCCATACCTTCTCTGTACCCTTCCACCTAGCAACACTACCCACATATCGAGGGAGAGAGAGAGAGAGAGAGAGAGAGAGAGAGAGAGAGAGAGAGAGAGAGAGAAATATAATACCAAAGAGAAAACGGGCAGCGGGCGTGGGTGAGCGAGCGATCGGGAAGAAAACGGGAGGTGGAGTGGGAGGGGAGACTCACCTTGAAGAACAGTGTGTCGTGGGGTCGCTTCCTGGTCGTCTGCTTGCCCTTGGTATTCACACACGACACGAACGATGGATGGGCGACGACTTTAGTGCTTGACGTTGAAAGAGAGGGAGAGGTTGGAAGACTGGGAGAAGGGTTTTAGCTGCTGTAATTCTTGGGGGTGGTTTTGTGTGTGTGTGTGTGTGTGTGTGTGTGTGTGTGTGTGTGTGTGTACTCCTGTCAGCTTTTTATCAGTCTCCATTTATATCCATTTTCATACTTTATATATGTGTAGTATATATATAGTGTGTGTAATATGGGTGCGTGGGGTAGTCAGTGTGCGAGTGTGTGTATGTGTTTGAGAGTGTGTGTGTGTTTGTGTGTGAGGATAAGTGTTTGTGATGCGTACAGTATGCTAGGTTATATGTTTGAGTACTTTATGATAATGCTCTTGTCTAGAAATATGTTTGAGAGAGAGAGAGAGAGAGAGAGTTAAAGGAGTGTTAATGTCATAGGCCAGATGACTTCCTCACCTGCCTTCCCACACACCTGTCTCTCTCTCTCTCTCTCTCTCTCTCTCTCACACACACACACACACATACACACACACACACACACACACACACACACACACACACACGCCATACATTCTTGTCTACTTGCCTATCTATCAACTAAGTAAATTCCTACATACATTCGTACTGTGTAAGTGTGCATTCATATTTTCATTAAGATTTACATACACGTGCCATAGTGTTAACCATCTACCTACCTACTTACCTACCTGCCAGGCTACCTACCTACCTACTAACCAGTCTACTTATCTGCCTACAAACCACTCTCCCTACCTACCTACCTACCAACTCAGGTATCATATTGCGTTCCCACTTGCTTTCCTATTTACCCAGCTACCTTGTGACATCATTCTACCTACCTACATACCAATCTACCTACCTACCTACCTACCTACCTACATTGCGTTCCTACCAACGTCCAATTTTAATAATTCACCTACTACTTACGGCCCTATTTACTATTCCACGTATCTTGCAACCTACCTACCTACCTACCTACCTACTTACACTCCTGTTAACTATATCTTTTGTACACGGACGATCTGAAATTGCCATCTCCATCTACAGTATTGAGTTGTAGTAACAAAATTATCACTACAGTCCGATGCCAGTCACGAAGAAGTGCTATGGAAGGGTTGTAGAGCTTTAGGACTGTCTTCTGCCACTGAGTTACGAGAAATAAACCCCGTAAGTGGACGAAAATCTGGGCCAAGTTAAGATGAAAGGACTATGATATTTATTACCGCCTTCTTACCTGCCTGCTTACCTGCGTTCCTATTAATTAATCTGCTTACCTTGCCCACTCACCTGTGCGGCGTAACTACATGCCCGCCTTGCTTGTTTGTTTGCGTGCTTGCTTCCTTCAGTGCTTCGTTGCTTCCCTTTTTCTTTCCTTCCTTCCTTCCCTCAGTGCTTCCTACATTCCTTCCTTCATTCTTCTTTTCTGATCTACCTTCCTTCATTTCTTTCATTTCTCTGTTCTTTTCCTTTTCTTTCTTCTCCTAGTACTTCCTTCCAGTATCCCTTCCTTCATTTCTTCCTTTCTCTCCTACCTTCCTTCTTCCATCCTTCCCTCCTACCTACCTACCTAATTAGGCAGTGCGTCCAAGGTAGGTAGTTACAGCAAGTACAGCAAGTAGCACACACACACACACACACACACACACACACACACACACACACACACACAACTCTCTCTCTCTCTCTCTCTCTCGCCTCAAGTCGGGAGCAGCAGTGACCCCCCCCCCCCAAAAAAAAAAAAAAAAAAAAAAAAAAATTACATACAAAATAAATGCACAAGTTTTTCTGTTACCAAGGAGGCGAGACCAGAGATAATGAACCCCCCCCCAAAAAAAAAAAGAAAAAAAAATGACAACAAAAACAACATCTCAAGGTTAGCTTAGTCCTGGATGGCCTGATAAAAAAATAAATAAACGGTGGAGGTCGAAGGCAGGGGGAAAAGATTAAGTGATAATTTTAGTATAAATCACCCCCTCCCCCCCTTTTCGAAGTGCTGGATCCGGCCCCGAGGATATGGTCTAATGTCTGTGTATCTCTGTATGTATATATCTATCGCCAGACACAATAATCCCATAAGGGGTTGCCGTTTGAGTTAGTTGCTTTACGGGGAGGGGCACTAACCCTCCACCATCTCACTTGTTGACACGTAGGGAACACTCGTGTGGGTTGGTTATATGGTTACCACCCAGCGTTGTAGATGGTTTCCAGGCTTACAGGAAACCATTAGGCCTGTCACTTAAGGCACAGCCACCTGAAAAGGAAAGAAGAGTAATAAAAAGTGATTGGAAAGACGGGAGAAATAGGAAGAAGGGAAAGCAGACACAGAAAAAGAATGATACAGGTGAAGGAAGAGGTATGAGCGCTGTGGTAGTGGTATGGAATAGGTTTGAGCAGCACTGTATTTATAGAGTAGTGTCACCTAGTTCATTCATTTTCTATGCTTACTGGAGTTACCACAGAAAACCAGGTATGTTTGTTGTATCATGTTTTTGTATTATTATTATTATTATTATTATTATTATTATTATTATTATTATTTTAGATTATGGAGTCTGGCAGTAGATAGATACGTGTTGTATTTTTTTATGCAATCTAAATTTAAGTTTTTAAGTAGGATGCAATGAAGGAGTGCAATTGAGTAGCCTGCAGTCTTGTTATGCATTATTATCATATATTTCTAGTACCGTCACTTGCACCAGATGTATATATATTTTTTGGCACCTTAGTCTAAATTTGAGAGAGAGAGAGAGAGAGAGAGAGAGAGAGAGAGAGAGAGAGAGAGAGTTGAATTGAAATGTTCATTGTTGTTAAAGGTGTGTGTGTGTGTGTGTGTGTGTGTGTGTGTGTGTGTGAGAGAGAGAGAGAGAGAGAGAGAGAGAGAGATAATTGATTTGAAATGTTTATTGTTGTAGAAGGTGAGAGAGAGAGAGAGAGAGTTGAATTGAAATGTTCATTGTTGTAAAAGGTGTGAGAGAGAGAGAGAGAGAGAGAGAGAGAGAGAGAGAGAGAGAGAGAGAGAGAGAGAGAGAGTGAGTGAATTTGGTACCCTATGATTTCCCTAAGTTTCCTCTTTTTTGCTCATTGCCAGACACACGGCTCTACATCCTCTCCATAGCACTTCTTCGTGACTAGCATCATGATCTAAGGTTAATCTAGCGCTATACGGGGTGGAGAAGTTACCAGTTTAGAGAGAGAGAGAGAGAGCGGAGAAAATGGAAATCACGTCATCGGAGTGAAAGGGCTAATGAATAGGGGTTGAGGAGTTGATGTAGAAAGGGGATAGATAGATAGATAGATTAGATGTGTAGATTGGAGATAAAGACGCTATCTATCGTTCCAGTCGCCGTGTGTGTGTGTGTGTGTGTGTGTGTGTGTGTGTTAATTCCTCCATCATCATTATTACCATCATCGCCGTTGTTGTCATTATTATTTTGTTTATTATAATTACATTATCATCGTCGTCGTTGTCACCGATATTATTATTATTATTAGTCTCATCATCACCGTCGTCGTCGTCATTATTGTTATTATTATTATTATTATTATTATTATTATTATTATTATTACAGTATCGTCATCATGATCATAAACTTCAATATTACAGTTTAAAAATACCCCATTCTTCTATATGCCTTTCTTCACTAGTGGTTATTATACAGAGAGAGAGAGAGAGAGAGAGAGAGAGGGTCATTTCCACTATACATCCTCTTTAGTACGTTCATCATAGTCGCTGTGTTTTCACCCAACGGAACAGGGCGAGTCAGGAAGCGTCAGTAATGGTGGCAGGAGTCGACGAACTTAAGTGAAGGGGTAAGAGTAAGTCTCCTTGGTTACTAGTAAAAAAAAATCAGTCCCCCAGTCTGAAAAAAAAACACATGGTCATCAACTGAACTGAGAGGAGCTGGGAATCATTTATATTTTTTTTTTTTTAATTATTTTTTTTTACCTGGCAGACCATCCGGATTGCATTTCGTTTTTTTCTTCTTGCTCTGTGCAATATTGACGTCCATTGCAAGGTCTCTGACTGATGCAAGGTGTAATCGTCAGCGGCAGATGTTGAGAGAAATAAGTCGCCGGATTGCGGGTGTTAAGAGCGAGGTTCCTTACTGGGCTTCCTCAAATCGGCTGGTGGTAGCACGAATATAAATGGAAAGCATCGTTTGGTTTAGTTCCGTGTGTGTGTGTGTGTGTGTGTGTGTGTGTGTGTGTGTGTGGTATTTGAATAGGCTGGGTTACCTTGCCTGGAGAGAGAGACCGCGGTGGTGTATATCTATCTATCCATCCATCTATCTATCTATCCATCTATATGCAGAATATAATACGTATATGTATGAGAGGAGACTGGGATGATGGAGAGGGAGGCAGGAGTTATATCAGATTGAGAACTAGAGAAGTATAGGAAAGTTAGTCGTTACATATTTGCAAATAATACTAGAAGATTATCACCAGTATATGCATAAGTAACGAACACCGAAAAACGCAGGATAGGAGGAGGAGATGGGGGAGAGAGGAGTGAGAGGGAGGAAGAGGAGATGGAGGAGAGAGGAGTGAGAGGGAGGAAGAGAAGATGGAGGAGAGAAGAGTAAGAGGGAGGAAGAGATTGAGAAACAGGAACGTCTAGGAGTCTGCAGTGTTTTGTTGTAAGTCGTGGAAGAAATCATCAATATAAGGATAAATAAATAAAATCGAAGGACGTAGGGAGGTGGGGGGAGGGAGGGAGATGAGGAGGTGAGGGAGGGAGGTGGAGGCGAGGAAGGAGAGGGGGGGGGAAGAGAGGGAGAGGGAGGCTCAGAGAATAAAGGGAAATCAGAGTAATACATAGTTGATTGATTTTAGGTGACAGCTGTTAGAATGATGACCAATAAACGCAAAATTAACGAAGGATGTAGGATGTAAGAGAGGGAGGGGAAGGGGGGGAGGTGGGGACGAAGCGGAAGTGGGGGAAGAGGGAGGGAAGGAGGGGGGGATCAGAGAAGAGTGAAAATAGAATGATGGAAGAGGATAGCTGACTGAATCGAGTAGTAAATAACGAACTAAAAAATAATAATAATAACAATAATTGCAGAATAAATGAAGGATGAAGGATGGAGGGAGGAGAAGGTGGGAGGTGGGGGAGGGAGGGGGAAGAGAGAGAGGGGTCAGACAACAAAGAAAAGTAGATAATTTTAGTAGACAGTGTGATGATTACCAAGGTGACTGATTGTGGATGGAGGTAATGTTGGAATGATGAGTGATAAATGCAAAAATAATGATAAGTGAAGGATGGAGAATGAAGGGAGGGGAAGGAGGGAGGTGGGGGAGTGGGGGGAAGAGGGGGTCAGAGCGCAGGTTGCTTGCAATGAACGCGCAGGAGCGTGGTTGGACCCCCCCTTATTCCTTGCTATCAGAACTGCATGCCCAAGTGGAATACTGCTGCCTGCAATGTGTGTGCAGGTCAGTACCAGCACAAGCACGATAGTATTGAAGTTGCACATGGCCTGGCAGGGGGTGGGGGAGGGAAGGCTTGCAAGTCGCTGGTGTTTTTACAAATTTTGCAAGGATTCTGGGGTTTGGGCCGCCCTCCCTCTTCCTCCTCCTCCTCCTCCTCCTCCTCCTCCTCCCCGCGCACTCCGTATCTCCGTCTCCCTCCTTCCCTCCTCCTCCTCTCCGACTGGCTCCTCCCCCTCTCTCGTTCTCCCCTCCCTTACCTTCTTCCTTCCCTCCGCCCTCTGTGCTCCTCCTCCATGCCTTCCGCATTGGAGAGAAGTCCTTCGCAACGGTCTTCCTCAACAGCGACGCATAACGGCAGGTGAGGGAGAAACAGGTGAGCGCAGAAAATGGATGTCTTTAGGGAACTAGAGAAAATGGATGTCTAAGGTGGTTTCATGGATAACAATAGAAAAAAGAACTGACAACAAACTCTTCCCTCTATACTAAATTCTTTGTAGTAAACTTTGTAGGTGCAGAGACGTTGTAAACATATAAATATTTTTTTATCCATGGTGACAGAAGGTTGCGCTATTATCATTTTTTTTTCGAAATCGCTTACGTACTGTAGACTAATCCATTCAATCAAATCTGCCATAACCTGAACAGCAGGGTAAGGTTTGCATCTGTGTGTGTGTGTGTGTGTGTGTGTGTGTGTAGAGAGAGAGAGAAAGAGAGAGAAAAGAGTGAGGGAGAGTTCTGCCGTGTCCTCTCCTTGTCCTCGTAAAATTTATCTTACGACAGGGAAGAAATTGTCGTAAACTTTTTTGTGAACACACGTAAACCCTAAATCTAACACAGGACAACGTACATGGTGATGGTGATGGTGGTGGTGGTGATGGTGATGGTGATGTAAAGGTGGTGGTAACGACAGTGGTGGTAATGATGATGCAAAGGGAAATGGTGATGGTGAGGATGTTGGTGATGATAATGGTGTAATAGCAGGGGATTATGACGAATAATGGTGATAACGATGGCGGCGATGATGATAATAATAATAATAATAATGATTTTGACACATATACCTCTACTCTTTTGTATATGGCAGACAGTAATAATAATAATAATGATGATGATAAACACTGACAAGGTTATTTGAGTCACGTTTGCCAGAGATGCACAAGTTTTTATGAAATGTCTGGCCCTTAGTGTTTATAGGATAGCAATGTCCTTTCCTATCCAACTCTCTAATGCTAGAGTTAACCGTTATTCCCAGTCTTTCCTTTATGCAACAGGTCAACTCTGGAACTGTCTCCCTCTTTCTGTATTTCCTGCTAGCTATGATCTCCATTCTTATTTCCTGCTGGCTATGATCTCCAGTCTTTCAAACGCAGTGTATCCAGGCATCTCGAAATGATCGGATCTTGAATTTGGCTCTCTCTTGTATTTTGTTTTTCTCTTGGAAGGAACAGTTATTGCGGGCTCGTGGCCTTTGGTTCCTTCTTCCTAGCATAAAAATAAAAACGAACAATATATATTATAAATTCCTTTACAGTTTAAATTATATACTGTAGCTAATATTTGAAGGGCGTGTACTAGACCCAGGAATTCGTAACCAGTGTCTGTATAACTGCACATGTTGAAAAAGGTGTGTGCCAGGACCCACCGCCTGTAGATATTTCAGTGTTTATATAGGAAATTGTTTTTTTATTTGGGAACTCAATTTTCTGCCACAGTCAAAGCTTAGTAAAAGTGAAAATCAAAGAAGGAAAATAAGAGTAAAAAAAGGATAACGTAAAAATATAAAATAACCAAATTAAAATGAACAGAGAGAGAGAGAGATACGTATACTGTGTGTGTGTGTGTGTGTGTGTGTGTGTGTGTGTGTGTTTCCTGACGACCTAAATACGGTATATATTCTTCCTGCGTAGCCCGGTGCTAGAATAAGATATGGTAATGCTTTGGCTCTGCTTACTTCTATAGCACTTCTTCGTGACTTGCATCATAATCTTTGGCCGTTTGAAGTAGAGTGAGAAGAATATACCTCCTCTTCCTTTGTTATTATTATTGTTATTATTTAGTTACTAGTTATTATTATTATTATTATTAGTTATTATTATTATTATTGACCAGCCCTTTCAATCCGATGACTTCAGCCCCTTCAGGTCGATGACATTTTTTCCTGCTTGTTCGAGATGATATTCGCCTCAGGATTTTCGAATTGGGGGGGGGACAGGCTTCACCCCCCCCCATCCGTACTAGTGGTCTTGGTTAAGCTGAAGAATATATAGTAGCAGCAGTAGTAGTTGTGGTGGTGGGTGTAGTTGTTGTAGTATTAGTTGTGGTGGTGGTGGTTGTAGTAGTTGTGGTGGTGGGTGTAGTTGTTGTTGTATTAGTTGTGGTGGTGGTGGTTGTAGTAGTTGTGGTGGTGTTTTTCGTTCACTGTACGGTACGCAGCACTCAGACCCCTTCACTCAGATGTATGGCAAGCTGGAATGAGTAGGAGAGGAGAATGAAATACGTAAACAGAAGGAAATATCGTCAGCACATATAAATAAAAAAAATAGCATAGTTACCCTTTCACGTTTTCTATGACGGCTGCGTGTTCTGATTGATTTTGTAAACATTGTAAAGCGTTATTGAAGTCGGTTTAATAAGCACGTAGACTGAAATATTGTTGTTAATGTGTACAGAGTCATACAACAAGAGGTGATGGGTCTTGCAGCATACTTTCATAAGCAAATACAGTTATACACAGACACTGGTTATGCATACAGTTATATATAGACACTGGTTATGCGGATACAGTTACATACAGTCTGGTTATATATTCGTGAGTACAGTATATGCTATAAAATGTACAGGATTTATAAGATATACTGCATACAAGAGAGAGAAACAGCACCAGAGCAGTATAGAGGCACAGCATTGCAGCATTTGCCACAGCCAAAGACGATGACAACAGCACCAGAACAGTATAGAAGCACAGCATTGCAGCATTTACCACAGCCTAAGACGATGACACTACCACCTTATCAGTGGGGCATATGGGAACGATGAGTGATGGGAAAAACACACACCAGCCTGACACCTCTCTCTCTCTCTCTCTGTCTTCTTCACTGCATTCATTTATTTTATACATGTCCTTCATTGGTGCATTGTAGTGTTTTCTCATACATTGGCTTGAGCAGTATATTTGCGATTATGGACTGGTAGTGGAAGCTGTAGGTACATATACAAACGGAGTATGCGCGGAATATTGAGTAACGTAATGAATGCTGCCGATCAATGTAAGGTAGATTGAAGAGTAGCAACTATTTGTATGTGTAACCATACATGTAATGAATGTAGTGGTTTCTAGAACGTAGGTACAGATTCAGGATATTCATTTCCCCATGTGACATTAAAAAATAGAATTGTAATCCCTTAAACGTTTTCTATTGTTACCTGACTGCACAAGTGTTATATGGAGTGCGTGCATGATGGCAAGGAACGCATTATAATAACCAAATACGTCATTCATTCCCAGTTCCCAGGTGCAATTCGTGTCAAGAATTTCGTAAACCCTCCTCAAACGTTCTCCAAGAGGACGAGAGAACACCCAGCCAGACGGTACGAGGCCCCAAAACGTACCCTAGACGCACCAGACAGAGGGTAGCCCTTGCGTTTATGTTTTCCTGTCGGCGGGGGAGTCTTTATGGCGGCGCTAGTGACGTCACGCGAGGAGAGGGGATGGTGGCTCCGGCTTGAATCTTGCCTTTGTGCCGTGCTTTTAGGGGGGGTTTGGCTGGATTTCCTGACTTAAGCCTGGATTTGTTTTGATGGAAATGGATGCTTGTGGGTTTATGGAAACCCTATCAGCCCCTCTTTGCCTCAAAACGCTTCAGAAGTAACGATTACCTTCCCATATAATTGCATGACGAGCGGCATCTACCCGCCTCGTGCCTTCGTTATTTGCTATGTATTTCAGGCGTGCTTGGACTGTTTTGGCGTTCTTGTCTTCCTGGTACGGCTCAGAGCTTCCTTCATCTTGCTCTAAACGGCGTGAGAATGATAAATGTAGCCGAGAAACTGAACATCTTGAGACAGTATCAAAAAAACATTCAATGGCGGACGGGTAGCAAGCAAACTGGTCGAGGTGTTGACACTTAAGGCAATTTTTAGCGCGTTTTGCCGGGATTCACAACCAGATAGGCAGAAAGGAAATAGCGTCAGGAACTCGGCGTTATTACTACGTGTGGTTTTGATCTCGGCAAAGGTCATTTTCAGCGTCGAATGGATGAATTTCCCAGCTCCAAACTTGCAATCCCGGGCCAGGGCGGGCTCGAAGTCGCTTTCCTGCATTGGTGGTTGACAGAACTTCATAAAATTGGGTGTTAAGCCGGCTAAGATGCTCAAAGATCCGCCGGAATTCGCACGGACCCTAAACAGTGCTGCCACCGTCCATACGAAATGCAGAAGTCACGAAGAAGCGCCTATCTGGGTCCCCAACCTCTCCCGTTTTGTGTATGTAGTCGATCCGGGCCTCCACTGCCGACCCTGCAAGCATAGGCCGAGGCGGGGCATCGTTTTCGATTATTAAAATGAAGGGAGGACTGAAATATAAACCCAGATCGCCCTTTGGTAACCCTTTGCACCCTCACACCCACTCCCCACCCACTCCCCCACACCCATCCCCAGGCTCAGGGTACGAAAGTGGGCGGGACCTCCCAACTGTCCCCCCAAACCCCCCTCCCCTCACCCCACCCCATCTCCTCCCACTCATGGTACGTTCTGCTTGTCTCTCGCACCTGCATTTTTGACCATTCTCACACCCGCGGTCTTCTGAAAGGTCGTCAACACATCCCCTTTGGGTACGAATCCATACACTTACGATCCCTTTGTCTTCGTAGCTAAGATATTTATTTTTCGAAGATGCGCAGGAGATGTGGATGGATTCTGCGCCCTCTTTTTGTTATCCTTCTTTCAAAAATCAATTATAGGGACAAATGTTTCATAGCATTAATATTTTAGCTTATAAATATTTGAATTTATTATTTTTTTTTTTGATCCAGGTTTTAATATTATATTTGTTCTGTGGTAAAGTGCTTGATTGAGTTTTTATTGTGTGTCTGGTGTTTATATATATGATGTTTGATAGAGATAATTAGTACTGATTGATCTTATAATAGTCATGCATTGAGAGGCTTTTTATTATTATTATTATTATTATTATCATTATTTTGTTCTTCTAGTAGTTTGCTGTAAACCAAGGAAATGTCATTACTACGTGGCACACCCTTGCAACGAACGCACATACACCGACGCACACGAGAGGTGGATCACACACACATGAACACACAAACAGTAAAGCTGGCACGCACACACATACGCACACAGCTTTACAAACGCACACGTTTCAGGGGCGATGCTTTCACAGTTGTTGGATTGATTGAAATAGTGTTGCAAAGATAAAGAATACATAATACAAAAGAGATTAGTTGGTCTTGCCACATACCATCTCCAGTAAATACAGTTACATACATTCACTGGCTATATAGTTACATACATTCACTGGTTACATATTCGTGGGTCTAGCTACTCGTCCTTTAGCAAATTGAACTCTTTTGTACACTTTTGCAGCAGTAAATATTTCAGCCAGTCCTTATAATAGTTTTGCTGACGTCAGATGTGGTCAGATTTGAATTTCGCGGTTGGTAACGTAAACATACTTAACATCGCTCATCACGTACGCATATCTTGTTGCCTTCGTACATACTTACATACATACATCCATACATTCTTGTGTACGTAGAATTACTGTTGCTTTAATACGTACGTGATATAAGACACGGACAAGCACAAGGCAATATTTGGTAACCGTAACCCCTTCACTCCGGGACTTTAAAAAAATCGTCTGGCGGTTAAATGAATGAAAGAGGGGTTGAGGGGCGTACTCGGCACCTTTTCCTTAGCGATTTATTCTGCATATTACGTCTGAACGATATTAATTTAAATTCTTCTCCGTATTTCGTATCAGTAACAAATAAACGCACTTATCCTCATGTGCACGTAATCATGTACGCGCACACACTGGGCCCTACACACGCACACGCACGTATTCACTGACACACATTCCACTCACAGCTGCACATACACACACACACAAACTCATTCATACACACATACATAATCAATCAATACACACGCTTTCGCCTACTTATTGCACATGCACAGAAATATTCAAAAGACGTTCCCTAAAACACACACACACACACACACACAAGCACACACACACACACACACACCTGCGAGATATAGTACCCTCGTCCTGAAGGAGTTAGGGTTGAATATATATGGTCTCGGGTAGACGGCTTAGTAGTGGTAATAGTAGTAGTAGTAGTAGTAGTAGTAGTAGAAAGAGAGAGAGAGAATCTGAGTAGTTGTAGTAGTAGGCTAGTTGGAGAGAGAGAGAGAGAGAGAGAGATCTGAGTAATAGTAGTAGCAGCATCAGTAGTAGTAGTAGTAGAGCGAGGTGATCCTAGTAGTAGTAGTATATAGTAGAGAGAGAGAGAGAGAAATTGATGCACACAGTACCCAGAATGGTGCGTTCGTCCAGAGGTTAAATGTAAATATTCGTACCCAAGAAGGTGCATGCGACGTGATGGCCGTGTACGGGGGAGTAACGGGTTGACTGAGGTGTGACCAGGAAGGGTAGAGGTAGATTTGAGACATGTGGGAGAAGAGTGATGATGGTAGGGCAAAAAAAAGTGCAATATTGGCCAGCCAGTAATAATGATAATAATAATAATAATAATAATAATAATAATAATAATAGGTGGCATAGTATGGACGAAGCAGTGAATATAATAATGATAATAGTCTAGTATGGGTCAGGCACTGAAAATAGTAATAACAATAATAATATTATTAACAAGAACAGCAACAAACTATAATAATAATAATAATAATAATAATATAACAGACCAACCAGCATACTATGGTTATTTTCCTGTGTTATTGTTCTGCATTAATAAGGAAAATAAAAAAATAATTAGTACACCTCGATTTAACATCTTTATTGCTTAGATTAAATGGCGGTTTCTTTGTAACAATAAATATAACAATTACTATGCTATGGTATGCACAGTAATCGTAGTATATACCCGTACAGTATTTTACTGTGAGGTAATGCTGTAATGAGTAGTAGTATAAGTGCAGTAGTAGTAATAGTGGTAGTAGTAGTAGTAGCAGCAGCAGCATTAGTAGTAGTAGTAGAGAAAGGTGAAGAAATTTAGAACTATTGCACATGTACATTGGTGGTGGTGGTAGTAGTAGTAGTAGTAGTTGTTAGTAGTACTAGTAGTAGCAGTAAAAAAAAGACATCTAGTACCATTGCACTGGTACGGTGGTAGTGGTAGTAGTAGTAGTCTTGAATACGGTAGTCAGTGGTAGATGTAACAGTGGTAGTAGTTAGTATGGCCAGTAGTAATAGTAACGAGGTATTCAGTGGGTAAATACAGTACCTAGATTTAGTACTGGTTATAAGTGTCAGTAATGAATAACAGCACAGACTCCTAAATAAAACTCCTCGTCTAATACTTACACCTAATACCCAAATATAAGGCAGTGAACCATATATCTAATTATAAGACTGAGGGGTATTTTTCCTTATACTCCCTGCAGTCCTTTCACCTCAACTTGGCCCAGATTTTCCCCCGTTTTGTGGCTTATTTTACATAGCTCAGTGACAGGCAGGTGTTGTGGCTTTCCTTCTGTGGCACTTCTTCGTGACTAACATCATATTCCATTGTTACAGTTCAAGATGGACGGATGGCAATTTTTGGCCAAGTTAAGGTGAAAGGAGTGTAGCACCTCTGTATTACTATTTATTTTTATTTTTGTAACCTGAATATTCTCGGATGCTGCTTATGGAAGCTTTCTCCATATGTAGATTAATGGACATTGAAAAATAATTCTCTCTATTGTGTGTGTGTGTGTGTGTGTGTGTGTGTGTGTGTGTGTGTGTATCTGTGTCAGTATGTGTGTGTGTGTGTGTGTATCTGTGTCAGTATGTGTCTGTCTGTATCTATCTACACTCCTTTCATCTCGTCTCATCTTATTATCCCTCTTCTCTTCCATTCCCTCTCCCTGTCACTCAATATGCACCCCCAGTTTCTCCTGCAGCACCCTACGTTTAGACAGTGCCACATCCCAGTCCAAGTAGACCTGATCCATGTACCTCTCCCCCAGGGTCCCGTTGTAGGCGGTTCGGCCGTGGAGGAGGCGGGTGTTGTCCATTACCAGCATCTCACCTGGGGATAAACAAAACCACGTGGACCCATCAGCTGACTCAGGTATGTAAACAAAAGCACGTGGACCCATCAGCTGACTTATATATAAACAAAAGCACGTGGACCCATCAGCTGACTCATGTGTAAACAAAGCCATGTGGACCCATCAGCTAACTCAGGTATGTAAACAAAAGCACGTGGACCCATCAGCTGACTCTTGTCTAAACAAAAGCACGTGGGCCCATCAGCTGACTCAGGTATGTAAACAGAACCACGTGGTAGGGGATATTGAGTGAGAAGAACAGAGTCACGTGGGAGGTGATGCTAGACTTAGGTTAAGTAAACAAAGTCACGTGGAGTTGGCCCTAGGGATAAACAAAGCCACGTGCACCCATCAGCTGACTCAGGCATGTAAAGAAAAAAAAAAAAAAAACACGTGCGAGGGGAAACTGAGTGATATAAAGTCACGTGGACGGGGATGCTAAGTTAGAAGTGGCGGAGGCCTTGAGGATAAACAAAACCACGTGGAGCCATCATCTGATTCATGTGTGTAAACAGATCCACGTGAGAGGAAATAAACAATGGTACGGGAAGGGGGCTGCAGGGATGAATGAAAGCACGTGGAGGGATCAGCTGAGTCAGGTAAATAAGCCAAGCCATGTGGAAAGATCAGCTGAGTGGGAAGGCAGGCATAGTGAGATAAATATAAACAAAGCCACGTGGAGGTGATCAGCTGAGTGAGTCGTACATACATAGTAATCCATTCTAGTATCATTATTTTTATACATAATTTACAAATATAGGTATACCTCTACAAAAACACAGCTACTACATACTGGTAATATATACATTAGTGCGTCCATTCCTACGAAAGGGTTCATTTAAGTAGTTTACTTTGTTAAAAGTTTGGATTTATCTCGAAATGAATCGTTCATTATTGGCTGGCGCAAAATAACGTGTCTTGTGGGGAAAAAAAAAAATTGAGAGAGAGAGAGAGAATGTACTGTGTGCGTATGTTTTTTTCTTTTTATCCTTCAGCACCCCTTTCAGTCCTCCCTTATCCGTGTGTGTGTGTGTGTGTGTGTGTGTGTGTGTGTGTGTGTGTGTGTGTGTGTGTGTGTGTGTGTGTGTGTGTGTTACCCCTTCACCACTCACCGCTGTTCAACTTCCGCCTAATAGCGTGGTGGTGCATGGTGTCGTGGAAGAGTCTTAGTGCGGAGTACCAGGGCGTGACTTTCTCTGGGGGCACGTCGAAGTAGGAGTGGCGGAGTTGGGAGAAGTTCAGACGCACTACTTTTCTGCTCACTGGGTCCTCTCTGGTGGGGGCGGGGAGGTGGATTAGGCTGGATTAGGTTAGGTTAGATCAGGAGAAGTGCTAAGTAAGAGGGAACGTCTAGCAAGGAGACTCACCTTTCCTCTCACTAGGTTCTCTCTGGCTGGGTTTGGTTAGAAGTGTTACGAGAAACCAGTGTGAGTTTTTGTTTGGTCAGGGTAGGTGTTGGTAGTGAGAATGGTAGGCTAGGTGATGTAATGGGAGAGGTATGACATGTTTGGTTAGCTCTGTGGTTGTGAATGGTATGGTGCTTTAGACGGAGTGGTAAGTGGTAGGTAAAGTGCAGATTTGACCTGTTACTTGACAATGGTGTTACTCTGTGTTACTTTCCATGTTACGTTACAGTATGCCCTGCTCTTGTAAGCTTTTGTAACCCAGCCAACCTTGCTGCAGCTTTCCTAACCTACTCTAGTGACCCCATCCCACTCCAACCCAACCTAATCCAATCCAGCCCAACCCAAGCCAACCCAACTCATCCCATCCCATCCCATCTCAACCCAGCCCAACCCCATCCCACCACACCACACCACACCATCCCAACCCAACTCAACCCAACCCAGTCCATCCCATCTCATCCCTCTACTCACACAATTATAGCCGTGTCGAAGAGCTTATAAAACTCCGTGGTCTCCTGCTCCACCATAGCCTTGCCCTTGTTGAAGAAATAGACGGGGGTGGAGGACAGGAGGCGGTACTGCTCGGGGTGGTGGTCACGGAGATACTGAGCCACGAAATAGCCGTCTGCCAGGTCGTTCTCGCCTCCCTCGCCCTCGAATTGGGTGATGCAGTGGAGGAAGATGATCTGGTGGGGTGGAAAGGGGTGGTGAGTTAGAGAGAGAGAGAGAGTGGAGGAAGATGATCTGGTGTGGTGGAAAGGGGTGGTGAGTTAGAGAGAGAGAGAGAGTGGAGGAAGATGATCTGGTGGGGTGGAAAGGGGTGCTAAGTTAGAGAGAGAGAGAGAGAGAGAGTGGAGGAAGATGATCTGGTGGGGTGGAAAGGGGTGCTAAGTTAGAGAGAGAGAGAGAGTGGAGGAAGATGATCTGGTGTGGTGGAAAGGGGTGGTGAGTTAGAGAGAGAGAGAGAGAGTGGAGGAAGATGATCTGGTGGGGTGGAAAGGGGTGGTGAGTTAGAGAGAGAGTGGAGGATGATGATCTGGTGGGGTGGAAAGGGGTGGTGAGTTAGAGAGAGAGAGAGAGAGAGAGAGTGGAGGAAGATGATCTGGTGGGGTGGAAAGGGGTGGTGAGTTAGAGAGAGAGAGAGAGAGAGAGATTTATCTTATACTGACATCGACAGCGAAACAATATGCATGATTGTACGCGAAAATAATAATAATAATAACAACAATAATAATATAACAAACACGATGAGGATAATGATTGATGAAATAGATTACAGTGGCAATGATTATGATAAAGACAGAGACTATGATGATAATGATGGTGATTTGATGATGATGAAAAGGATGACAACGATGATGATAATGACGAAAGATGAAGATGATGGTAATGACAAAAGATGAAGATGATGTCAACAATGATGATGATAACAGTAATAAAAATAAAGCTGATAATGACAACAGTGGTGGTGATGACGGTGACAACAGTGGTAACGAAGATGATGACAAGTGATGACGATGACGACGAGGATAATGATGATGATGATGAAGACGACAATAATGATGATGACGACGACAATAATGATGATGATAAAGACAATAATGATGATGATAAAGACAATAATGATGATGATGAAGACAATAATAATGATGCTAATGAAGACGACAATAATGATGATGATGATGACGATAATGATAATGATGACGACAACGATAATGATGATGACGACGACAATAATGATGATGAAGACAATAATAATGATGATGAAGACGTCAATTACTGTGATGACGACGATAATGATGACGCTAATGATGACGTACTGACCCCAGGCACGTAATTGAAGTAGGGCAGGTCATTATGCATGCCCAGCTTGTTATCGGTGTAGGCGAGACTGTTGGCACTAGGCTTGTTCCGGATGGGGTAGTGAATCCTGGAAATAAACACAGAAATTACTTATATTTCAGTTACTTATCCCTTTATCAGTAACCAATTTATTCACCAGTTATTTATCAGTAATATAACACTAAGAAATTATTTATCAGTAACCAATTTATTCATCAGTTATTTATCAGTAATATAACACTAAGAAATTATTTATCAGTAACCAAATTATTCATCAGTTATTTATCAGTAATATAACACTAAGAAATTATTTATCAGTAACCAAATTATTCATCAGTTATTTATCAGTAATATAACACTAAGAAATTATTTATCAGTAAGCAAGTTATTCAATCCGTAACCTATTTATCAGTAATATATCTCACTCGTAACTCCGATTTATTCATCAGTAACCAATTTATCAGTCATATAACATTATAACTTATCAGTAACCTATTATTTCTCAGTAACCAATGTATCAGTAATATAACACTATAACTGTTATTTATCACTAACCAATTTATTCATCAGTAACCAATTTATCAGTAATATAACTCACTCGCAACTCCAGTTTATCGGCAGTATAACTCAACTCGCAACTCCAATTTATTTATCAGTAACCAATTTATCAAACTCCAATTATGTATCAGGAACCAATTTATTTATCAGCCATCCCTCTCACCCGTAATGCGTCTGCTTGGGGAATCCGATTTTGTTGACGATCCCAAACGCGGCCTTGGGTTCCCTGGGTGCGCCCGTCACGAGTACCACCCCGACCTTCTCCAGCGCCACCAGGAAGTCCAGCAGTCCCTCGTCCGTGGCCGTGATGGAGGCGAAGGTGTGGCGGGAGATGTCCAGGTGGTGTGCCCAAAGGTCCTGTGTGTGGGGGAGGTTGGGTTGGGTTAGGTTAGCTGGGTTTGGGGTACGCTTAATGTAGTTAGAGTACACCGGTTTAACACATTTCGGGTTAGAGAAGGATGAATTTGGTTAGGTTACACAAATTGACAAAACTCTAAAACTATTTATACTGTAAGTTGGGTGAGAATTTGTTAAGTCTAGTTGTAGATCTGATGTGGTTTGGCTGAGTTAGGCGGGTGATAATGGATGAGGTTGAGCTGGGCTGATTTAGGCTGTTGAATCAGACTGGGTGGAATAATAACGAAAATTTTAAACAGATGAGGAAGCCAGGGGAGGGGAGCAACACAGAGAGCCGAGGGGAGAGGAGGGGAGGGGAGGGAAGGGAAGGGAGGGAACCAACAAAGTGTGAGGAAGGGGAAAGGGGGGACACTGACCTTCTTGAGTGACAACATAGAACGCTTCATCTTCCTTGATCTCTCCGTAAAGCCGTGGGCCCTTAGCCAATCCGCCTCGTAGTGACTCTGATGCCCACTCTTCCACTTCACCTCCACACTTCCCCCTCCATCACACACCTGGGGAAGATAGATAGATAGATAAGGGGAAGGGGGAAGTAAGAGGAGAGGGAGAGTGAAGGGTGGGAAGGGGGAGGGGGAGTGAGTGAAAGTGGGTTGACAGAGGGAGAGAAAGAGAGGAAGAATGAGAGTTGAGTGAGTGAAATAAGAAAAGAAAGATGGGGGAGATTGAGAGGGAGAGATGCAGAAGGGGAGGGAGAGAAAACGTGGGGGGAAAGAATCAGGGATAAAACGGATTGAAAAAGAAGAGATTGATATGGATATGGGTGGGTGTTTGAGAGAGGGAGAGAGTTAGCCAAATATGACGATCATTTACCGTAGAATTAAGAGAAAAAAAAGTCTTGGAATGGATTAGTCTTAGGGTCGTGCTTTCTGGTATAATAATAATAATAATGATGATGATACGGGATGATGATGATGATGTACCTGCACCCACACCCGTACCTGGACCTGCACCGGCGCGTCGTGTAGGTCCCAGTCCTCTAGGGTAAGGAGGCGCGTCAGGGACTGGGTGTCGTAGCAAGAAGGGCAGGGGCAGTTCTCCCGGAGCCAGGGGTAGGGGTAGCGCCAGGCCTCCCCCCCATCACCCCCCACCCACCCTATCTCCAGCGACCCCTCCTTGGCAGACGCGGCTTTGATCGCTGTGGAAGAAAGAAATTGAGTGACATCGTTATAGAAAAAGGTGAGTGACATCGCTATAGAAGGAAATTGAGTGACATCGCTATAGAAAAAGGAAATTGAGTGACATCGCTATAGAAGAAGGTGAGTGACATCGCTATAGAAAAAGGTGAGTGACATCGCTATAGAAAAAGGAAATTGAGTGACATCGCTATAGAAAAAGGTGAGTGACATCGCTATAGAAGGAAATTGAGTGACATCGCTATTGAAGAAGGAAATTGAGTGACCGGTGTAGAAAAAGGTGAGTGACATCGCTATAGAAAAAGGTGAGTGACATCGCTATAGAAGGAAATTGAGTGACATCGCTATAGAAAAAGGTGAGTGACATCGCTATAGAAAAAGGTGAGTGACATCGCTATAGAAAAAGGAAATTGAGTGACATCGCTATAGAAAAAGGTGAGTGACATCGCTATAGAAAAAGGAAATTGAGTGACATCGCTATAGAAAAAGGTGAGTGACATCGCTATAGAAAAAGGTGAGTGACATCGCTATAGAAGGAAATTGAGTGACATCGCTACTGAAGAAGGAAATTGAGTGACATCGCTATAGAAAAAGGTGAGTGACATCGCTATAGAAAAAGGAAATTGGGTTACATAGACCTGTGTTAGAATATACCGGTATGTAATAATTGAGTTAAATACGGCTGTTAGGAAATATCTATTGAGTTAACTAGGGCTGTTTGAATATGAACTGGGCTCTGTTTAAAAATGTAATAGTTGAACTGTGTTAGTAAAGTTACAGGAGCTTTGTTAGAAAATATATATTACTTGACATACATACAGCTGTGTTTTAGAAAGTGTGTAATAATTGACTTACACTGGACTTAGAAAATATGCGATACCAAAGGAAATATGCAATACCAAAGGAGGAAGAATTCAAACTCTACCAGATGCTAAACTTTCCAGCGAAATTTCAACAAAGGGAAAAACTCCGAACAAAACAAGGTAAAAACACCGATCCGACCATCTCAAAATACCTGGATGCACTTAATAGGACAGGTGACCAAGGTTGTTTACATGAAAGACCGATATGCTGGAGAGAGAAAGAGTTGCGCAGAACTACCCAGTATGAGCTAGTGAGATTTTACAGTACAGTATGTGCCAACTCACGGCCATCCATTACATAACAGTACATACTGATTACATGACCCGTAACCTTGACGTACACATGTGCTACACCCCGTTACTGTGCTAATTGGGTATAGGGTGCTGTCTGTCGCATGCTTTCTCTGTCATGCTTTTTTCGTTGACTGTTTGAGAGGAGGGGTATTCATTCATATCCATGCGTTCTCTCTCTTTCTCTCTCTCACACACACACACACACACACACACTACACACGAAGCAAATATCTCTTCTCGACTGCGCTCATTAAGACTAAGAGCCGTATAACGAAAACTAAGGATGCAAAGGTAGGGAGACGCCCCCAGTGTTTGATCCTGGTACTTTCAGAGTCATTGACCTCTCTGTAAAATGGGATGCAGGTTAATTACACCTTGTAATTTACAGGTGTTTCATAAATGACCATAAGTTATTAGGGCTTACACCTTTACACCTTCAGTCTTAATGATACGGCCAACAGTGATAAGAGGTGATAGTGATTGCCAACCAGGAGTGCACGGAGTGGAAGTGTGTAGAGCCATCTGTCGGTGTGCCGGGGAAGTGTGCGTGACATTCTGGTGGTGATGGGTGGAACATACAGGTAAAGACCTCTCGCAGTCTGCAGAGGATGTGTGGAGAGCCCTGTGTTGATGAGAAGGATGTGGAGTTCTGTGCTGGTGGACGAGAGTGATCTGTAGGCTCCTGTGGTGGTGCGTTGATGTGTGCAGCGCCCTCTTTTGCGCAGGGGAGAAAGTCTGTAAAGCCCTCCTGTGGTCTAGAGTCCTGTGGTGGTCGAGGGAGAAAGTTTTTTTGGCACCCTGGTGGTACGCTGGGGGTGTTGCCAGCGCTCTCCGTTGTTCATGGCAGGTGTGTCGAACCCCCTGATGGTGGTGTGGAGAAGCACATAGAGTCCTGTGATGTTGAATTGCACGGTGGGGATGGAGTGAGTGGGCTGGATTCTTGCCTTCTTCACATGAGGCTGCTGCAAACCCATGGGACCTGGTCTGTTGGATGGATATGAAGATGTTATCATTATCCTGTGGTTCATTTATCTTTTATCCTACAAGTAGATAACAGAATTTAACAGCCAGTGTACAGAAATACGTATATGACTCAGTGTGTCTGGAAATGTTGACTCAAATATCAGGGTAATGCCAGTGTTAATTAATATATGGTTTTTGATATAATGCAGTATTTCAGCGCTTTCCGTCTTGTGTTTTATAATGTAAAGAACGACAGTAAAGTTATGGTCAGCAGGTCCACTTAACATTGTCTTTAAGTGTGGTCAGAACTTGATGAGACCAGCTTAATATGTCTTGAAATCCACGTTTACTCATTCCTAATCCCTGAGACCAACTTAATGTCTTGAAATCCACGTTTACTCATTCCTAATCCCTGAGACCAACTTAATACGTCTTGAAATCCACGTTTACTCATTCCTAATCCCTGAGACCAGCTTAATACGTCTTGAAATCCATGTTTACTCATTCCTAATCCCTGAGACCAACTTAATATGTCTTGAAATCCACGTTTACTCATTCCTAATCCCTGAGACCAACTTAATATGTCTTGAAATCCACGTTTACTCATTCCTAATCCCTGAGACCAACTTAATATGTCTTGAAATCCACGTTTACTCATTCCTAATCCCTGAGACCAACTTAATATGTCTTGAAATCCACGTTTACTCATTCCTAATCCCTGAGATCAGCTTAATATGTCTTGAAATCCACGTTTACTCATTCCTAATCCCTGAGACCAACTTAATATGTCTTGAAATCCACGTTTACTCATTCCTAATCTTTGAGACCAACTTAATATGTCTTGAAATCCACGTTTACTCATTCCTAATCCCTGAGGTGCATAGGATTTCTTTTTTTTTCCTTTCTTTCTTTTTCTTTTACCAGGGACTCAGCATCGATATTTTTACCGTATGGTGACGCAGTGCAGACAACAGATGAAATTGACCTCCAAACATGTTATCCTAGAGGTGTTATCATTTCACAGGGAGAGAGATAAGGCTCAGTCCCCGCAAGTGAGATATTAAGTAAATTTGACGTAACATTGTACAGTCGCGGGAAATACCTTTGTTGCGATTTTGGATCCGAATATGGGAAGTTACTGCTACTAGATTGTTTTTTTTTTTCGTTTTGTTATTATTGAGTATGAATTTTGATATTTTGTGTATGAGAGAGAGAGAGAGAGAGAGAGAGAGTACTGTTTTAAGGTTCTGTATTTATTGTATGTACCGTGTGTGTGTGTGTGTGTGTGTGTAAGAGAGAGAGTACTGTTCAAGGTTCTGTATCTATTGTACGTATCGTGTGTGTGTGTGTGTGTGTGTGTGTGTGTGTGTGTGTGTGTGTGTATAGACTTACCTTAGCACACACTCTGGTGGTCGAGGCTAGGCGGTGTAGCAGGCGGTAACTCATGGTGCCTTGATAAATTTCACTCACTCACTTTCACCCACCCACTCACTCACTTTCACTCACTCACACACACGCTGACTCTCTCACACTTCCTTCCACAGTCAGTCACTTAGAGTTACTCTCATTCACTCGCACACTCAGTCACATTTACTTACACTCACTCACTCACCGTCGCACCCAGTCTTACTCACCGTCGCACCCAGTCTCTCTCTCTCTGTCATTCAACACTATCATGCACTCACTAACTCATTCACTCAACGCCGCACACAAGCAGCACAGGATCAACTGAAAGAAAAATAGATAATTACAAACTTTTCCATAGATAGATAGATAGATAGATAAATAGATAGATAGATATGTCAATTCTACAACTTACAGATCTGTCCAAAGTTCAGTAAAATCGTGTTGTGGCATCGAGAAATATTTTTAAGAATCGTATCGTCGGATTGAAGGGGTTGGGAAGATCTGATTTTATCCCTTCTTGTTCACCTATATGGTACACTTGGCATGATGCTCAGTATGATGCTAGTCACGAAGAAGTGCCAGCTATGGAGATGTGGGATGTATTGTCGTTTTCATGGCCTTGATATATATACGTGAAACAGACTTTAAAAAGGACGAAGATCTGGACCAAGTTAAGGTGGTAGTTGTAGTATTAGTAGTGGTGGTAGCGGTAGTAGTATTTGTTGTTGGTCTTGTATTACCATCGTCGTAGTACTGGTAATAGTAATTGAAGTAGTAGTGGTAGTTGTTGTTATAGCATTATTTTTATTATCAGTAGTTGTTGCGTTATTATTATTATTATTATCATCATCATCATCATTATTATGGTAGTAGTGGCAACCCCAGGCTCATCTGAACGTAAACCCCGTAGACTGCAGACCAAAACTACCTTTTTGCAATCAACCAAGGGACAGGGAGGGAGCTGAGGGGTATTTGTATAAGCAGGCAATTCCTCCGCCCTGTAATATCGGTTGCCACCACGTGAAGGCATCCCTCTCCATAGCCCTCCAAGTTAAGGGGAAAGAAGTATAGGAGAGGCTGTTCCATAGTTGATCAAGTAGCCGGGTAGAGGGAAGTATTTGGCAATGAAAATTCCACTGCCACGACCTTGTAACTTAGGGTACTATATTCTGAGAGGTTGGGCAAAGTGCGTGGTGTTGTGTTAGTGGACGAGTATTTATATAGCCGCGTTTTTGCCGTCCAAGCTGAGGGATTGGATCCGAAGCCATCTTCGGTCAAACCAAGTTGCGCTGTGTTTGTCGGCCAAAGTGATACGAAGCCGACCCAAGCGTTTGTCATCAAAGCCAAGACCGTCTTCGTATCCCACCCAAGCGTGGTCGGGAGCAGTCTTGATGTAGCTTGGGGAGAGTGAGATTGGCCAGCAAGGACACATAAATGATAAATATCCTGAAATTAGCATTATGTACATAAAATTAGAGTGCAGGTGGCTAATATTAACGACATATAGAGCCAGTTCAGCACAAATAACGGCTACATGTAAGTTGCATATTCGTCAGAAGATCGTCTTCGGCGAACCACTCTGTTTACTTTGCGATTGACACGTAATTTTTCGGTTCTACGTGTCCTGGACTGTTTTTGCGGACAAAAACCAAGCGCCCCAAGACGCGCCTCGAATCCCAAGCTCCAGCTTGAACGACAAAAACACGCCTAGTGTGTCCTGTGTGTGTGTGTGTGTGTACTTTGGTTTTACATATATACCTACCAACTACATTGTGTGTGTGTGTGTACTTCTGATTTACATATACAGGTATAGCTACTAACTACATTGTGTGCGTGAGAGAGAGAGAGAGAGAGAGAGAGAGAGAGAGAGAGAGAGAGAGAGAGAGAGAGAGGAATCAGCGTTTTCCATCCCTCTCCTCCTAGTACCAAAGGCAACGTTAATTTTCCTCACGTAACTAAGATATTTTTAGCAGCGTTAATTTTCCTCACGTAACTAAGATATTTTTAGCAGAAACGAGAGAATAATAGACAATAAATAAATAAATAAATAAAGCTTAATTATAACGAGAATGAGTGAATCTGGCCGTTCTAGAGATAAGATTAACAGAGAAAGTGTGATGCAATTAATTCTCTTTACAAGGACGTTTATCATTATCTCCCTGTGTCCTAGGCTAGGGAGAGTAACGCGTGCTTATCTTTTGTTCTTGGCGAAAACTTTGAAATAAACGTTCACTTTTCACAGGGTGTGCTCCCCTCCGCCTCCCAAAAATCAGGCCCATCTCACCCATTTCTTTGGCCCTCAATCTCGTCCGTTAAGGAAGCCCCGTAACACCTTATCTTTAGCGATTTATGTAGCTTACTACACCTTGCCGTCCTTCTCTGTTTCTAAAATCGCCATACTCTGCATAAGTAACGTACCAGGCGATATTAGCCAGCAGTATCCAAAAATAAATCGGTAAGGATGAGGTGTTAGGGAGCTTCCTTAACCACGAGATTTTTTAATTCAAGAAGGAACCAAAGGCCATTTCTTTATCCCCTTGACATTTATTTTTGGTCATTTTGTAATATACCTTTACTACCGGTACACTGTGTCTATTGCCAGACGCCTTAATCCCGTAAAGGGTGGCCACAAACAAATCGCCTCCGTACACGCAAACCACTAATCCCACAGCACCCATTTTCCTAGGGTACACTTGCTTGCCCCAGCCCCACCGCCCACCCAATTCCCTGCCCATCCCCTCCGTGTCTTTGCTCACCACGCCCATTATGATTATCGCTAAATTGGTGTTAGAGAGGGGGGCCTTCGAGTGGTGGCACTGATATGACCGGGTGGTGGAGTTGCCTGGTTGTGCATACTTCCCCCAGTCCCCGCCCTGTCCCCAACAGGAGGCTGGTGGACTGCGGTGGGTAACTTTGGAAAGAAAGACTCTGGGTTCACGTACAGATTAGCCACCACCACCACAACAAGTACTACTGCTGCTACTACTACTACACTGGCGCTTGTAATAAAAAACTCCTCGGATTGAAGAGGTTAAAAGCACGTTTCTTCGTTTTTTAAAATGTAAGTGAACATTTTTTTTATTTTTTTTGCTTGCTTGTAGTTCGCGCGTGAAGTCGCACCGTAGGCTCTAACTCCATGCGTGCACTTTGTCACTAACCTCTTTTGAAAACGGGTAAATATGTATCCAGTCCTTATGTATGAGAGTAATTGTGTTGCAGAGGCTCCTGGTGGGGGCTTGTGTGTAGGGCGAGCCTCAGACAGGTTATAAAGTGGCCTTCAGTACTCTATACAGGGTGGGGTGGCACATTATTGGAACCTGTTACTTACGGGACACAGAGTTTGCCAATGTCGTGATGGTTGATTATATTTTCGTCGTGTAGTTTGCAATACTGTCGTTTCCACGTCTCAATGGCGTCCGTGAAGCTAGAGGAAGATTGGTTTGAAAGGCGTAAGGAGTACTTTTCTACCTGTTTTCCACCACTCAAGGGACACTGAGCTGAATTGTGGAGAAACGGAAGACTTGGCACTTCTCCCGGGCTCAACTGACAACGGCGCATTCGACCAGCGACTTTTGTTTTTACCATATTTTTTCGTTTTGTTTATCCTGTGTCTCTGAAATACCAGAATATTGTAATAAATCGTACTGAATAAAAGCAAACAATGGCTTTTCTTTAATTTTAGGAAATGATGTGGTACATGTCAGTTTTCGTGTTACTTATCAAATACACTTAACAATTTCCACAGGGTAGGCTATACTAAAATCCAATATATTCCTAAGGTATGATGAGTAGAGAAGGTGCATTACTGTGGATAGTATGATGGGTGTAATGGCTGCTGGGAAAAGGGGTATGTTGATGAGATATAATGACACGGATCAGATGTCTAAGCTTATTACATAACCTTCATGTGAGCAGGACATAAGAAACCCGACGATACAAGTGTGTGTGTGTGAGAGAGAGAGAGAGAGAGAGAGAGAGAGAGAGAGAGAGAGAGAGAGAGAGAGATTCTTCCTTTGCAGCTTATTTCACGTAGCTCAGTTGAAAAATAGGTCTGCGGTGCTACATCCATTCCATAGCACTTCCTCGTGACCAGCATTTTGTTACTCTCAAGTGGTAGAAAAATAATGCTACGGCTGTTCCATACAACTTCGTGACTACAATAGCATCATCACAGCTAAGTAGTGGAGTTGATAGTAGTAGGCCAGGCTAAAGTAAATTGGAGAGAACAAAGTTTATGTGAGTGAGGTGGAGAGGGGGAGACCGAGGATGAGATGGAAGGATAGAGGGGTAAGTGGTAGAGGGGTGGGTGTATGTTGGGGGAAGGGCAGCGAAAATGCAGGGGACAGGGTGACATGGAGGCGATTTGCTTGTGGCCACCTCTTACGGGATTGAGGCGTCTGGCTATAGATAGATAAATGAGTATACTGTACGTGCGTCGCGATTTGCCAGGTATATGGGAGAGACGATTGGCTGTTTCTCATGGGATATTATTATTATTATTATTATTATTATTTATTATTATTATTATTATTATTATTATTATTTTGTGAATCCGGACAGATATTCATAAACGGTCTTACGATAAACTTCCTCATGTATTTATTTATTTTTTACTTTAACGGCCTAAAACTGTCATCGCCATCCCGAATGCTGAACTGTAGCAGTAGATTAACACGAATATTTGATGGTAGTCACGAAGAAGTGCTGCGAAAATGATGTAGAGCCTAGTAGTCACGAAGAAGTGCTACAAAGGTGATGTAGAGCCGTAATCACGAAGAAGTGCTGCGAAAATGATGTAGAGCCGTAGTCACGAAGAAGTGCTGCGAAAATGACGTAGAGCCGTAGTCACGAAGAAGTGCTGCGAAAATGACGTAGAGCCGTAGTCACGAAGAAGTGCTACAAAGGTGATGTAGAGCCTTGTAGTCACGAAGAAGTGCTACAAAGGTGATGTAGAGCCTTGTAGTCACGAAGAAGTGCTACAAAGGTGATGTAGAGCCTTGTAGTCACGAAGAAGTGCTACAAAGGTGATGTAGAGCCTTGTAGTCACGAAGAAGTGCTGTGAAAAGAATGTGGAGCCTTTGCATTGCCTTTCTACCTTTGATAGGCGTGACAGAAGCTTCAAGATTAATAGTAGTCACGAAGAAGTGCTGTGAAAAGGTTGTAGAGCCGTAAACAACTGACTTTCTCTTTTTCAAGTTAAATAAAAAATAACTTTTTTTTTCAAGTTAGAGGAAAACTAACTTTTTTTTTTCAAGTTAGAGGAAAAATAACTTTTTTTTTTCAAGTTAGAGGAAAAATAACTTTTTTTTTCAAGTTAGAGGAAAAATAACTTTTTTTTTCAAGTTAGAGGAAAAATAACTAACTTTTTTTTTCAAGTTAGAGGAAAAATAACTTTTTTTTCTGGTTAAAGGAAAAATAACTAACTTTTTTTTTTCAAGTTAGAGGAAAAATAACTTTTTTTTTTGTCCCAAGTTAGAGGAAAAATAACTAACTTTTTTTTTCAAGTTAGAGGAAAAATAACTAACTTTTTTTTTCAAGTTAGAGGAAAAATAACTTTTTTTTCCCCAAGTTAGAGGAAAAATAACTAACTTTTTTTTTTTTTTTCAAGTTAGAGGAAAAATAACTAACTTTTTTTCAAGTTAGAGGAAAACTAACAACTGGCTTTTTCTCCTTTTTTTTTTTTTTTTTTCGCAGGACGGTGCTAATGTTAATATGTTGTTCTTCCTGGAAATACTTTATAATGATACTAGAGAGAATGGATTTAACCCCTTCATTTCAGTGATGCATTTTTCACTTTTAATCACGCTTTCGACTTTACTGTACATTAGACAAATTCATATAGCAGAGGCCTTATTATCATTATTATTATTATTATTATTGTTATTGTTATTATTATTATTATTATTACTGGCCAGGATTTTGTTATAATTTTTTTATATTGGGTTCTCTTGGACATAAACCTTTCCACTGCTAAAGATAATACTCTTTCCAAATTAGATATTATTTATAGGTTGAGAGAGAGAGAGAGAGAGAGAGAGAGAGAGAGAGAGAGAGAACAGAAATCGGATTACAGGTGTCGAACATGGTGGTTTATGCGTCGCTGCTGAAGGGCGGCGCGTAAGAGCGTCTTAGGGGAAGAACAGCAAAAGGAGGAAGGAGGTGGAGGAAGAAGAAGGCGCCAAGAAAGTAAATCAGAGGGAGGGGGGATTGATTACATTGCAGATTCCTCACGTTTTAGTGCCTTCGTGATGGCCGTTTTAACGTACTTTAATGTCCGTTGAATTTAAATGATAACGGGATATATTTAGCGTGGTATTTAAAGTAACGGCGACTTTTGGAAGCACTTTTAAATGGACTTCGCATATGGCCTACACGTCAAGGGCAATTTCATTTGAATTATGAAAGATGTCCATAAACAATAAAAATGGTACTTGCGGGGAATCGAAAGGAAATAGGAGCTGGTGAGAGCTTTTGATTTTTGGAGACAGCAAGAGAAAGTGGAATTAAGCAGTACGAATGAATCTTATATTGATTGTTTCTTCAGTTGATGCAGTGTACATGATTTGTGTGCGATCAGCTATTTGGAGATTTAAAACCAGTGATTTTGAAGTAGCCCCGTGAACATATTTACTTAGAGACTTGGTAGCGCCTTTGCTGGTGAAGTAATGTAATAAGTAATTGTAAGGTGAGAGAGAAATCGAAGTGCCAAGGTTTACTACATGGAAGAAGGGAATGAATGTAGAGAGTAGAAAAAAATATCAGCCGTCAATCAATCTCCCTTATGACGTCATCACAGGTGCAGATGGACTACCCGCTCAATAGGCCTTCATAAGCCAGCAGTGTATGGCGTCAGAGCTGCCCCGTTTTCTCAGAAGTTAGGTTCGAAGAAGGTGAAATTTAATGGCAGACTAAGTTGAATCTACAGTAGGCTACACCGTTTGGTTTATAAGTTTCCGTCGACCGTCGTTTTGATTTTCATTCACATTTTAAGGTATCTTGATAATGAGAACATGTTTTCTGAGAAGAGCAACTTGCCAATACGTGATTATTTGGTTAAAATAGAAGGAACTGTATTACTGTTATTATATGCTAGTCGTCTTTTTCCAAGCAGCATAGATCATACGATAATGTCTCTGTGTATCATATAACTTATTTTCTTGTAAATGGCTGTGGTTATAGGCCATGAAATACAGGCGATTATTGGTTTGCATCCAGCAAGTCAAATAATACAGGATTCCTGAAACTGGAGTTGGCCATTTTTCTTTGTTTAATAATCTTCATCAGTGTGATAAGTCAGACCATTATTAAATCAGTAGTAGTGAAATAGTTGACCTCGGGTAAAAGTAAAACGATTTTGGTAAAGGATATACTGTAGGTCAGTGCTTATTTCAGTTGATCTTATTTAAGTCTGGAGAAGCGAGGCGGCCACATCAGCAAGATTGAATCGCTTATTTCCAAAAGGGTTCAAAGTATTAGGATCCGATGCTCTTTTGTCAGATCATCGCACTTATTACCGCCTCGTCAAAACAAAAATATTCACGCCCCTATAATCACAATTTGTCTCTTCTGGGCCAATCAGTGACTCCACCCCTCAATAATTACCGTTTACCCGGGAAATAGTGAAAAAAGGTGATTAGAAACGTGTCAGTGAAGGGGAAGAAGTGACATAAGAGCATAAAACAGTGTGGACGCTTATAAACTTCAAAAACCAACCATACGGGATTCTTTGGACAATTGGTGAGTTTATTTTTGAGTTCCCTGATTTGTATTTATAAGTAGTGCATTAATGTCGATGTGGTTGGAGTTATTGGAGATGATAGGTTTTGCATATTTTGTAAGTATTCACGTGATATATCCAAATTTTTGAGTGCCGCAGTTAGGAAGGAGGTTGTGAAGTGGAATTGTGATGTAGGGATTATATGCTTTTTTTGTTTTTTTTACAGGTGCAGATATAATGTGTGTTTTGACATAATCTAGGAGATCCCCCATTCATAGACGTTGAAAAAGTTAATGACAAAGATCGTGGTGTAGGTTGTGGTACGGTAATTCATTTGACTCACCAGATCAGCAGCAGTACGGTAATAAATATGGTGCTAGGGATTGAAGGATGGGATGAATAAATATGTTTTCACAGTTTGGTCAGGCCCTGTAAGCTTGGTTTATAATATTGATGAGGTTCTATAATTTCTAACTTCAGATTTATTCTATATCAATTTTTACACTCATTACTTTGATAATCAGGTATTTGTATATGATAATTATTCATGTGAAAAATACAGTATAGTATTATAGAAGTCAGAGTTGCCATAGATTTTTATTGTTCAATATTTGTAGTTCAGGACAAGATACTGAAAAAGCAGATATGAGAGGTGAAACTAAAGGAGAGCTCCCATGCATAGCACTTACAATTATATTTTTCCTTGATAGACTGTAGTGTAGTACCGGTAATCATTGTGAATGATGTTAAAACTTGCAGAAATGCTTAATGGTAATGATGTCCAGTATACGACCTCATCAGTTTAACACGCAGACCCTCATGAAAGGCAACCCACCTTGTTGGACTTTCAGGTTGATTCGGCTTCACTGTTGGTGCCGTACTAATTGTTTGTTCCTACTAACCTAATGTAGTACAGTCAGGCCTGGCTGCGTGATGAATCAGTAGAATGACGTATAAGAAGTTCTTCTCTGTCTCACTGAGCAATCACGAGAATCCGTATAACGATGGTCAGAGCCAAGATCCACTCACACTAGGTCAGCCAGCCAGGTTGCCAAAATAGGCCCAGTCAGCGCAGTGACATCCTATGCTGTCCGTCATTCACTCATTCAGACATCTTCTATAATTTAACATTTTGTGACCCGTGTGAGTTTATTATTTTAATTTTATTTCTTTGTGAAGCCAATTCTTTTATACTTCTTTCAAGCCCTCTTTAATATAGTAATCTTACTAATATTGTACTAATATATAGTTCTTGTGTAGAATATCTGGTGTATTGTCAAGGAGAAGGTAAGGCAAAAACACTAATTTGCTTTAAAGGTAAACAGTATCTCAGTTGTAAAAAATACTGTCCACATACTTGACAAAGACTACTACCGTACCTACAATAAATGTCTGCCAACATTCCTAAGGGAGTGCAGGATGGTCTATACACAGTTACAGTACACTGATGTTTTGTGCAAATTCCCACGTAGATAAATGGGCATACAAGAACACAGCATCTCCCCAAATCCTCTTTGCCACCTTCCCCCCCCCCCCAATACACACACACACACACACACACACACACACACTGTACACTGCAAATTGGTCATTTTCTGCCTCAGAGCTGCTGCCTGGTATACAGTTTTTAGCCTTTATTGGGTGGGTGGGTGGCTCTTGATTAAAAACATACCCAAGCCCATTGAAAATATACCCAAGCCCATTGAACCCATATTAGATGCCAGTAAAACTACATTTAAATTAACTGGCTTTTTTTTTTGTATGAGAAAATTTTTCTGGTATGTTTTGTTGAAATCACACCCTCGTTTCTGCAAAGGAAATACCCATTTTTGAGGAAGTAATGATCTGACTCCAAGACTGATGATTTTTACTAAAAATATAATGTGTCCTTCAGAATTAACCAAGGCATCCTTTGGACTGCCAACGGCCATACCACGTTGAGTACACCGCTTCCCGTCCGATCAGCGAAGTTAAGCAACGTTGGGTCTGGTTAGTACTTGGATGGGTGACTGCCTGGGAACACCAGATGCTGTTGGCATCCCTACGTGTCAAGTGGGGTTGGTGGAGGATTAGTGCCCCTCCCTGTAAAACAATTAACTCTAAACCCTTGGCCACCCTGTTTGGGATACATGGCGTCTGGCAATGAATGAATGAATGATGAAATCCTTTGGACTTAATTGCTACATCCATCAGACTTATTTGGGTATCTTCCTGAAGGGAAGGACTAAACATACCACCCAAACCTAAAGCCCCAGTCACACTGCCAAACAGAGTTTTCTAAGAGCGTCTACGATCAAAAATTTCCGCGAGCTTACCTGAATAGTGGCAAGCAACCATTAACAAAGTTAAATTTTCATAGTACAGTAGCAGTCACACTGAGCGAGTAAGTACGCGTGAAGTCTATCTATCTATTGCCAGACACCATAATCCTGTAAAGGGTGGCCATTTGACACTGAGGTAGTTGTTTTACAGGGAGTGCAAGCACAAAATGAAAGTTGTGGAAAAAATTGCTTAATTTCTCACGACTATTTGTATGACTGCTCGTACGAGTACTAGTAGTATGGAGTTGCCTTACAACACCATACGACCTTCAAAGAGCTTGTGAGAGTCATCGTGCAAACTGTATAGAATATACACGGGCACCAAATCTTTATTTATTGTATAATTACTCTTACGACATCGTGCGACATCATACAACATCGTACAGTAACTTTCCACGAGTTTTGTTAAGATTTGTACACCAAGATTGGTCACAGAGTTCCCATGAGTATTAAAGAGCTTCTACTGAGCTCGTATGAGGTCGTTCAATAGGTCTTACAAACTTGTAAGACCTTGTGTGAGTAGCTGAATTCGTGGTGGCTCGCAGAGAAGTTTGCCTGCAGCAGCACATTATTTCGCGAGCTGCCAAGAAGTATCCAACCAAATGCGATCTAAACCACAACCTTTGGAGAGCTTGCACAATATATTCGTATGAGTTTATAAGAATTTCACCGACCTCAAACATTTTGAACTTGCAGAAACTTGTAGAAAGCATGGCTCGGCAGTGTGACTGGGCCTTAACCTACCAATATCTGGCCAAACTGTGAAGCCACACCCTTCTAACCAGATATTACCATCCCCAGAACCTAACTTAGGCATTCCTTACAATCTTGGCAGATATATTCTCATCACTCTCTCAAAAACAATGACCTTCCCAGGCAGGAATACTGAAGTTTAGTAAAGTAAATAATACTGTAATAATGAAAGTAGCGCAGTGGGGATGAGCTCTTACAAAATGTTCTCGGGGTTAAGAGATTGAACAGAGATTCTGCAGCATGAATGTGGCTGACATATGCAAGCATGTACCGTACACTCAACAACAAAAAGCCCTGCGCAGCTCACAATTGTAGTTTGATCCTGAAACATCTGAGGTTTAAGGAATGAAACTGTAAATAGTAGTAGAAGTGCTTGAACCTCATATGTTTCAGGGTTTAACTACAATAGGAGCTGTGCAGGACTTATTTTGTTGACTGTATAGCAAAGAGCCTTTCAGAGCAAAGCAAAATGAGCATTTGGTAACAGTGCTGTTAAAAGAAATTAATGTCTCCAAAAATTTTAGAAACTATCATTTTTAACAGTGTGATGGAGAATAAAGTATTTTGGTTTTATTCCAGCTTGCAACTGACTGTTTTTTTCAATTCACAGAAGGTCACCACAGCTAAATGTGGAAAAGTTAGGGTTATCTCAGACTGTATGATTGATAGAGATTGTTCACAGATAGGCAACAGTACAATCTCTCTCTCTCTCTCTCCTGTGTGATGGTAGAATTTGAAGTGAAGGAATCAGTTTTAACCCCTTAAACGCGGCCGTGTACAGTCATTTCCCCCCGAGTGGCGGGGTTGTATCGCGGTCTGAGTACCTGTAGGAAAATATTCACCAAAAATCAGAGATTAACCCTAGAACATTATACTTGGTATGGCAGATAGTACATACATTCAGCTTTCTCCAGAGACAGGTGTTGAGCCTTCGTGGACTACCCAAGGACTTGTGGAGACTTGCAAAGTTGGGTAACCAAATCTTCACTTTCACGCCTCCAGCAACCCGGTTTCCCCTCTACCACAGCCTCATTCTGTCACAGTAAACTTTATACTACAACGTAAAGGTAGTTAGGAATCCGTATTTGTACAATAAGCACTGAAAATAAGGCTAAAATCAACGGAGCGTACGGCTGACATGCACTGTGGCGGCGGTCTTCCCATCACTCAACAAACATTTCCATTTTCACAGCTAAAAACATGTATACTACATTATTTTCAATCATATTACTTCCCAAAAGATCACCACGGCGCTCTTTTTATTCTGCCTTACGCCCGCCACTTTATTCTCGTTCCTGTCGGCCGCTTGCACTGACTGGGAAGAGCTAGAACTCGCCATAATGTCACTTTGAAAGCCTGCAGTAAACTGACGCAAAACAGGGGCTAACCGTGAGAAAAAAAGCTAGTGTTACAACTGGGGAAACAAGCGTTTCCTAGTAGCATAAACTGCATGTGAGAGGAGATCGCAGATTTACAGTTCTGAGCGCTCAGAGCACTGCCATGTATCACAGCCAGGCTGGCCGGGCCGTGGTGGGGGGGGGGGACGGGGGGAAAACGCGATATTTGGCAACAACTGAGGTCAGTAGTACAAAGGTAAAGTATGCTAGTTGTAGCTAGAGGGTGGTGGTACTGATAGACAATACCAGCTGGAGCCTGCTTGCCCGCGGTTATTCAAAATTTACCAGAATCGCAAATGCGACGACCCGCCGTTATGTCCTTTTTGCCGAGCGTCGCAAACGCGACGATCCGCGTTTAAGGGGTTAAGATAAACAAGTATTTGTATCGCCTAATTGCTGTATTATCAGGAGTGGTTTGGTTTGGTCGTAATTCACCTCATTATTCTCTGTGGTTTGGTTGTGGAGTGCTTGGTAGATGCATGAATGAAGATGTGGTATAAACAAGCAGTATTTCTATTAAGTCCTCAGTTTATTAGAGAAAGTGGCCTATAATACAATACTGTACTTCCATGTTTAAAAGGTTGTGATATTTTTTAACATAATCCTGACCTATAATGAAGATTGCCTTTACTGTGTGTGAAGTAATGTGATGTCCATCTACATGATTTATAGAGTATGGATTCATTTACACACTTATTCTAGACTGTGACACTGCCACCAGCATGCACCAAATCACTAGGGGGAGAGGAGTATATAGAGACAGCCGTACAGTATTGTAATGCAACCCTTTAATTATTTATTTATTTATCTATATTGATCTTGTGATAGTACTGGATAGCTGAAAATCTCCTAAAATGGACATTTTCATTCTTTTGAAATGTACTTTATTTGAAAGGATTATATATATCCCTGATTGTTCCCAAGTTATAAATTATTGTTCAAAATTGCATCTCCGTTTGAATTGAGGAATACAGTACCTGTAATGTAAAGAAGTCAACCTGACCCCATCTACCTGTCTCATCTAGTCTACAAGTGGGAAAGAGGGTCAAGCTGATGGTGATTATTAAAATGCTGAAAGTATTTGGGAAAAAAAAAAAGCTACAGTTTAGTTGATATCATGATGTTGAAGTAATTAGGGAGCAGTTTAATTTTTGCTCCTGGTAGGTTAAACAGAAAATAAAAAATTCTAGGTATTCAGCTTACTCTTTGTCATCAGGTATTATTGCCAACCTCATTCTTCCACCAGGGAATCCCCCAGCAGAGAATCGTTCTGGTAGAATGTCATTTCAGTACTTCTTGTTACCTCTCCTCACATTTTTTTTTTTTCTCTCCAGTACTTTTAATTCCTCCCAATGCAGTTTTTTTGGAGTAGTTTTTGTTACCTTTTCTTCTAGTACTTTTGATACCTTTCTGTACAGTACTTTTTTGTCACCTTTCCATGCAGTACATTTTGTTATCTTTCCCCACAGTACTTGTTGCCCTTCTGTATAGTACTTCCCCCCCCCCCCACTAATTTTTGTTACTAGTACCTCTCTTCTTCCTTTTTTATCACTATTGAGCATTATTTTCATCTATCTGCCACATCATAGATAGGCTTCCTCTTCCAGTGTTCTTAATCTTACTTCATAGACTTAAAAAACCTATATTTTTGCAACCTTTAAGTAAGTCTGTAAAATCTCAAAGTGTTTTATTCTTTTGCCATTTCACATCACCATAAATCTTTCATAGACATTTTTCATTTATGCCAAGGTTTTCATACATCGTTATTTTGGTACAGTATATACATAATGAAATTATTTTTGTGAAGATTATATCTGCAACCTATCCCATAACTATAAAAGTTCTTTCTTGCTCAGAACCCAGGATTCTCTCTCATTAATATTGAACGTAATACATCGTGACTGGTATGTTTACCTATAAATTAAGCAGTGTAGCTTTTACAATACTGCTGTACAACTTTTTCCTGCTACCGTACCGTTCTCCCCTGAAGTGATTTTGCTGTAGCTATTTGCCATTATATTCTTAATGGTAATTTGATACTGAGAATGTGAGTTTATTGGGGAAGAATAATTAACCTGCTTTGAGAATCATGTTTATTGATTGTAGCAAGCCTTGATGTCAAGTATGTGACCTTGGAGCCTGATTATAGCACACTGTGGACCGTGTGTCTGGGAGCGAGAGTATTTGTTACTTACACCTCTGGCTGAGTTAAGAATGTGTGCGGTATGCAGGAAATGCTGATAATAGGCCACCATTTTTGCTATTACTGTACCCCTCTCAAACTTATGTCTTCTTGGCCCATATTCTCATAGCTAAAGAAAGTTCCCTAACATCTTTTCCTAAGCAATGTATTTTGCTTATTACACTTTACATGGTGCTTATTACACCATACATGGAGGCGATTTGTGGCCACCTTTGATGGGATTGAGGTGTCTGGCAGTAGATAGATAGACACCTTACTGTTCTCTTCTATGTTACATAAATCCTCCCAATATCACCATCCTGTGCATAAATAATGTACAAAAGGATGTTAACCAGCCACATCCAGAAATTAATCGTAATTGAAGAAGTGTTAGGGAGCTTCCTTACCAGATGAAAATACAGGCCCATGTGTTTTTGTTACAGGTGATGTCAGATAATTTTATACACCTTAGTCGTGGATCGCAAGAATGCTAATATAGTTCCCATTAATCCTCTCATTGTTGGGTAGTGAGTGGTTTAAATAGTGGTGATTAATGATTATGACTGCTTCCAAAGTCTACCCTGTGACCTTGAGGCCTGTTTATAGCACACTGCGAGCCATGTGTAGGGCTGAGAATGCACGTGCCTTGTTCACTTGTTGCACAGATGTGTGTACTAAATGTGGGTGTGCATTATTATGTTTCACTGTAATTTTGAGTGATTGGATTAGGATAGATTGCGTGATTAGGATAGAGAGAGTGATTGTTAGGATAGATTGGGTAATTGTGTTAGGATAGAGTGAGTGTGTTAGGACAGATTGGGTGACTGTGTTAGGATAAGAGAACAGTAGATTGTGATTTTTAAATATGTGTACAGTAGGCTACATAGTTGTGATATGCAGTTATATTTTACCACTGTATTTTGAGTTGTTAGGATAGTGGTAGGCGTGAGTTAATGATTTCACACTATGTACTGGTAGTTATGTGTGTATTGCAGTATGAGAGCAATATGGTAGTTTTCATCAGAGCCTGCAGTTAAGTCTGTAGTAACCTGATTACCATTACCGACCCTGGTTTATCAGTGTGATGATTAACACTGTTGCAGGTGTGTTGATATGCGGCAAAAGAACACTGTTACTAAATGCTACCCACGCCAATACCGTAGTCATCAGAACCCGCTGTTTACTGTGTTGCAACTTAAATAACTTTGCTTTATCATGTCTAATCACTGTTAGGAAAATTTTTATACCGTACTGTGAACTTCCATGACTCATTACTGTAGCTGCACATTTAAATGGTTTCAGAATATTTATGTAGTGTTGAGGTGGTGACGCCATCATCCACTCACTTGATGTAGTGCTGCCTACTTCTTCCTTAGTCTTTATCATTCTTTTTCTGTGCCTGCCCCCCTCGCTTCCTATTTCTCCCATCTTTCCTGTCAGTTCTTTTTGTTTTTCGTTCCTTTACAGGTGGCTTTACATTGAGTGACAAGCCAAATGGTTTCCTGTAAGCCAGGAAACCATTTACAATGCTGGGTGGTAACCATATAACCAAACCATACGTGCTACTTACGTGTCAGCAAGTGGGTTGGTGGAGGGTTAGTGCCCCTCCACGTAAAACCAATAACTCAAAGTCAAATGGCCACCCTGTACGGGATTATGGCATCTGGCAATACAGTAGATAGATAGATAGACTTGGAGCACGAATAGAGGGCACAGGTTTCCTCGGTCAGAGTGTGTGTGTATTTGTTATTTTGTTGAAAAGAGTGTGTGTTTGTACATTATTTCTTTTTGTTTTATCTTCATGCTATTTATCATTTTATTGTTTACTAGTTAAGATTGTGTGCTTGTAAACATTTTTAGTTTTTGCCATTCATCAATACTGTTGTGACTTCTGATGTTTATGCTGCGAGGAACAATTGTATTAACTCTTTGGCTGCTCTTGAATCTTTTCAACAGAATAATATTTCCCAGTGTTAGTGAGAACAAAATACAGAATTCTTAAGTTGGCAGGTGGTTTGATAGATAGAGCACTTGGATTGGATCATACTGTGGTGTAGGTGCCATGGTTTGAGTCCGAGAGGTGGCCAGAGGATTTTCTGTAACATTGATGCTACCGGGGATGTAGGTTGGCCTTCTGCACTTAAATTTTCATGATTAACAGTAGATTAGCTTGGGGTCCCTATGCTTGGTAGTGAGGAAGATGGGACTTGGCAGTTGCCTTAGTCAATGCCACACAAGTCAAGGTAGTTTTTAGCCTCTCTGCTGTGGTGGGTTTCTCCAAGTTTGATAATCTTGCGATATAATGCGAAAGAAAGCGCTGTATAATCGACATTTTACGATTAAAAAGAATTAATTTTATCAGAGAAGCAGTAATGGCTGTCCTGTCACATGCCTGGTACCACAAGGTTAGGTGTGTGCGTTTCACCATCCCGATATCTGTTATTGTCTGATTCACTGATAACCACCCATTGACTAAGACCTGAATCCTCTTTACCGTGTGCTTTTTCTGACTCATATAATGCTGACCTGTACCTGTTTAACTATATCTTGGCTCAGATTTTCGTGCTTTTGCAGTTTATTTTATGCAGAGGCCCAGAGTTTTCTCATTTTGTGGCTTATTTGATGTAGCTTAATGGGAGAAAAAAGGTAATACTGTAGCTCTGCGTATTTTCTATAGCACTTGCCAAGTGGGGTTGGTGGAGGATTAGTGCCCCTCCCTGTAAAACAATTAACTCTTAGCCCTTGGCCACCCCGTTTGGGATACATGGCGTCTGGCAATGAATGAATGAAAAAAAAACTTCTTGGTGACTAACACCATATTATTCTAGTGTTTTATCTGATGTAGCAACTCAGCTTTCGAGATTTAAAGATGATGATTTTTAGGTCTGGTTAGGATATAAAGTGTAAAGAGAGAATATTAAAATCATTTGGGTGAATTGAAACCAGGAAAAAAAAAAGAAGAAGCTTTTTTTTTGCAAATGTACACATGTAGCATTTTTAGTGTACATATGCATCTGTATAGCATTTTTACGTGTATAAGTGTACCTGTATAACATTTGAAGTTATTTATGTGTACCTATATAGCATTTTAAGTGTGTTTATGTGTACCTGTATAGCATTTGAAGTGTATTTATGTGTACCTGTATAGCATTTGAAGTGTATTTATGTGTACCTGTATAGCATTTGAAGTATATTTGTACCGGTACCTGTATAGCATTTTAAGAGTATTTATGTGTACCTGTATAGCATTTTAAGAGTATTTATGTGTACCTGTATAGCATTTTAAGTATTTATGTGTACCAGTATAGCATTTTAAGTATATGTGTACCTGTATAGCATTTGAAGTGTATTTATGTGTACCTGTATAGCATTTTAAGAGTATTTATGTGTACCTGTGTAGCATTGTAAGTGTATTTATGTGTACCTGTGTAGCATTTCAGAGTGTAAGTAGAATTCAGCTTGTCCTCATGCCATGTTGAATGAAACTAGTAAAACATCGCTACAAACACTTACTGTCGTTGAAGTGGTGAGTTACAGATCCCGTGGGTTTTATCATCAGGCCAGGAACTATTGAAGAGACAGTGACAATCGGACTCTACTTGAGAGTGAGATTAGATACTTAGTGTTTACCCCAGAACTAGGTGTATATGTCTGATACTCTCTCTCTGGTCACTGAGGACTAGGAGGAGAGAGAGAGAGAGAGGGAGAGTTAAGTCACTAAGGAAAAGTTGATAAGGGGTTGAAGAGTGGAAACAAATAAGGAAGGAAGGGAAAATGTTGATAGAGTTAAATGTTAAGTTACTGGGGCAGGTTGGAGAGGGTTAAAGAGTGAAAATGAAATAAGAAAGGAAGGGAAAGCGTTGATGTCAGGAAGAGAGAGAAGTACGCACATCAAACAAGGAAAGAAAATGGTCACGAAATATTACTGTGTGGAGAGAGAGAGAGAGAAAGTGCGAGTGAGCCAGCCAGCCAGTGACAGCCCCATCTCCCTCTCTTTCACAGCCAAAGGGAAATAAAAGACAGGCACGCATTGAGAGACAGGCGGAGAGAGAGATGGGATGTCCTCTTGATGTCCTCCTTCGTTATTTATTTTCATTTATATATAGACCTTCTTTGGATGATTTTGTTCAGCTGTAGAACTTCAAAATGGAGGGTAGTGATGCAGACTCTATTAATCCTGTTATTTAATTGGTGGAGTTAATGTCCTTCAGTAACACCTTCACTACCATCTATCTGTATCTATCTATCTATCTATATCTTCCTGTCTATCCATCCATTTATCTTTGTTATAGCTTGCAGTGTATCTTCCATCTATCAGTCTATATCTGTTTGTGTCTATATGTCTGCCTGTCTGTTCATCTATCAATCTGTCTAACTTTGTCTGTCTACTATCATTGTCCATCATCACTTTCCTCCTTCCCTCTTTCCCTTCCACCCATCGTATATACGTCTTCCCTCCCTCCCTCCCCCCAACTCTTCCTCCCCCCTTCCAACACGCACTCCTCCACCCACACCCCTCCACCCTTAAACTCCTCTCCCCCCTTCCCCCACCCACTTGTTGCCAGGTCATTTTGGGGATTTGGGCATTCTCTGTCTGTCTGTCTGTCTGTCTGTCTGTCTCTCTCTCTCTCTCTCTCTCTCTCTCTCTCTCTCTCTCTCTCACTTACTTTTTTTCTTCTCACCTTCCCTCCCTTCCTCTCCCCTCCCTCTCTCTCTCCATATATACCTTTCCTTCCTCCCCATTTCCCCCTTTTTTCCTCGCTTACCTTCCTTACCCCCCACCCTCCCTCCCTCCCACTTTTCCCCTCTCCCCATCTCCACCACCACCCACTTGTTGTCAGGTATACTCCCGTCGTGCAACATTCACCATTGCACCCTCACACACTTGCACTTGTTGCAGTATTAACTCGCCTTTGGATTGCACGCTACCCTATCTCTAGTTTTTATTCTCTCTCTCTCTCTCTCTCTCTAAGTTGCAGTGCTAATGTTGCAGTAATTTTTTCATCATCATCATCACCATCACCACCACCACCACCACCACCACCACCATTGTCGTTATCATAGTCTCTCGCACGATCATGCTTCCTTTATATTATGATGAGGGCTGTGTTGTTGAATTTATGTCTCTCTCTCTCTCTCTCTCTCTCTCTCTCTCTCTCTCTCTCTCTCTCTCTCTCTCTCTCTCTCCATTGTTGCTAAATTCATTCGAACTCAGTGCAGTGAGCAATCAATACAGAGAGGGAGGGAGAGAAAGGGGGGGAGAGGGAAAGACGAGGAGAGGAGGGAGAGGGAGAAAGGAGAGGAGGCAGGGAGGGGGGAAGGAGGGAGAGAACGAGGGGGAAAGTTAGGAGGAAAAGGAGGGAGGGAGAAAACGGAGGGAAGAAAAGTAGAGAGAGAGAGGGGGGGACACACACACACACACACACACACACACACACACACACACACACACACACACACACACACACACACACACACACACACAGGGAGGGAGGGTGGAATAGATGGGGAGGAAAAAGAGGAAACAGGAAAGGGAAATACTGCAGTTTTTATCATGAGAGAGAGAGAGAGAGAGACTGAAGTGAGGAGGAGAGAGGAGAGGGAAAAAAAGGGAGAGGAAAAGATTTGAGTGGATGGGAAGCAGGTGAGGAGAAAAAAAAAATAAATGGGCGGAGAGGGGGAGGGAGGGAGACAAGGGGACAAGTGCAAGGGAAGGAACGAGGGAGAGGAGGGGGGGAGGATGGAGAAGAGAGACAGAAAGAGGGATGGAGGGAGAAAAAAGGGAGAGAGAGGTGATGGAAGGTGGAGGGAGAAGGGAGGGAAGAGAAGAGAAAGTATGGGGATGGGAAGGGATGGTGGGAAGAAGAGGGGGGAGAGAAAAAGGAGGGAGAAAGGGAGACATGAGAAGGAATAGTGGGTGAGGAAACGGGGGAGGGGAAAAAAGAAAAGGAGGAAGAGAGATGGGGAGGAAAGGAAGGGAGGAAGAGTTGATAGGGGGAGGGTGGAGGTTGGCGGGGAAAGGGAAACGAGGATATGAGAGAGAGAGAGAGGTGGAGGGAGGGGGGGGGGTATAATATAACTGCCTGACCAACGCTGCCACACCCTTTGTATTGTTGCCGTCAAGTGTGGGGAAATAACATACACATATACTCATACACGGTTTTTCTAACATACGCTTGGTTTGTAAATGAGATCATGGGGTGTAGAGATGTATACGTTGTTTATAGAGTGTACAGTAGAGTGATAGATCGGAAAATTAATAGGTGTGTGTGTGTGAGGGAGAGATACTATTGATCACAGCTTATAAGTGACATGAAATACCTCCATATAACACCTGTACCTGATGCGTGTATACATGTAACGATGGATACAGCCCTTTATATGCACATAACGTAGTAATAGAGATTTTAATTCATGCAGTCATTTACATACATAAACATTAATAAAAATCATACATACAGAATTTTATATGCATACAGACGTTCACGTACATCCAGGGTACACATGCATACATATACATACAAACATACACACAGGCTGCATACATACATACAGAACATTCATATACGTGCATAGAAGCAGACCTAAAAATCATGCATACAATTATTTATACATACATTGAGGCAGACCTAAAAATCATACATACAATTTCATATACATGGAGACCGTCACATTACATCTGAGGTACACATGCATACACACATGATACACAGACGTCCGTACACACAGGCTTTATACATACTGTACACTCAAATTTCAGGATCATAGAGAATTAGGCAAGCACACAGCTCCCTTTTATGCATTAATTCATTCACTTCATTGTTATTACACACTCATTACTGTTCTGCCACTGATACAGGAGTTAGACTGTATTACGAGTTTACCATGTATAGTGGATCTATCTGTGTCGTTCTATCTATTAGTATGTCTGTCCGTCCACCCCTCGTGTTTGTCTACCTCTCTTTCCATCTTTATCTGTTAACTTATTTATATATCTGTATATGGGTTCACGTTAAACTGAGCCAAGGCTTGGAGTTACATTACTACTACTACTACTACTACTACTACCGCCACCATTACTTCTCTTGGTAGTATTTTGTAACGTTCCTAACATTGCTTAGAAGTTATCGGGGTTGTGATACCTTGAGTGCCGGGTGTTTGAGTATTTAGGACAGTGAGTGAGGTAGGGGTCATGGTCAGGGGCACAGGTAAGGGTGAAAGTATTGCCAGTGTTCAGGTAACGCTCCACTTCACCTTTACTAGTGTTGGTGACGCGAAGAATCTACAGTATTTATCTTATTGTGTTTTATTTTTTGGCTGGTGCCGCTACGAAACTATTTATTTTATTGTTTTATTTTTTTGGTTGTGCCGCTGCGAAACTACTGTATATATTTTATTGTGTTTTATATTTTGGTTGGTGCCGCTACAAAACCACTCTATTTATTTTATTTTATTGTTTTATTTTTTTTTGTTGGTGCCGCGACGAAACTACAGTATTTATTTTGTTGTGTTTTATTTTTTGGTGGCATATTTTCTTGAATGATTGATGGCTGTTTTCTTTAGCCTCTTCCATCCGATGACCAGTTTTTTATTAGGTGTGGTGGAGGTGGGGACGGGGCGGCAGTACTCTTATATTTATTTATTTAGTTTTTAAGCGACTCAGATTTGCTAAATAATGTGGAAAAGCATGAAAATCTGGGCCAAATTGAGAACTTGAGATGAAAGAGCTGTATTATTCATGGTTATTTATATGTATTTATTTATATGACTGCTTAATTAGGGGGATTATTAATGGTGGATGGGATATGGTAGGCTATTGCATATTGATGGGGGTTATTATCGAGATCAGGTTAATTAGGTAAGTATTTTTAGTTATGTTTACGCTTCTTCACGTGACGCTGTAAGTACCTGTAGGATAATGTGTACCGCATTTTGTGATTACTGTATTTCCTCATTTGTATTTATTTACATATTTATTTTTTATGCAGTACGAGTGGTATGACAGCGTTTTGGATTCTGTATATTGTACTTTGTTATTATTGTGCTATTTTTGTTTCTGGATTTTTTTTTTCAGTTTCTAATTCTGATTATACGATTTTCCCCCATATGATGCTGTATAATAACATGTGCTTTTTTTGTTTCCTTTTTTTTGGGGGGGGGAGTTCATTTTGGAGTACTAATTATATATATGGTTTTATTTACCTTTAGTATTCTCTGTAGTGTATTTTATGATTGGTGTATTATTGTATGTAGGCTTGGAGCTTCTGGTTGATTTTCAGTGCTAATTATGTGACTGATGATTCACTGCTGATTGGCATAATATTGACAGCGTATATAATTGCTTTCTCATTTACTCTTCCCTTGGCTTTGAGGTTATTGATGCGTGTTTTAAGTACTCTGGTTAATTTTCCAGTGCTAATTAAGGTGGTTGATGATGCACTGCTAATTGACGTAATATTGATAATGTATATAATTGCACCTTACTCATTAGCTCTTTCCATGAGTTTGAGGTTATTGATACGTGTTTTATATGTGTTTTAAGTACTGTTTTATTTAATTTACCTCATGTTTTTTGTCTGTTTTGTTATATTGAAGTGCTTTTTTTTGGATATTGTTCTTATTGTATCTTTCTTTTTATTCCAGGTAACGCATCACTTCAGTTTGCGAGTTATTGTTCAGGTGGGGTCTACGGTGTGGTACGTACACACACACACACACACACACACACACACACACACACACACACACACACACACACACACACACACACACACACACACACTCTCTCTCTCTCTCTCTCTCTCTCTCTCAGCTCCAGGGATATTGACTAGGCCGTGTGGGTACTTTTTTTTTTTTTTTTCGGATGGTTTGGTGTTATCTTTTCCAGGTGAGGATCTACGTTTGAATTTATTATTATTATTATTATTATTATTATTATTATAGTTATCATCATTATCATCATCACTCATTAAAGGCCGCCTTGGGTGGCCTACGCCTGCTGTCACTTTCTGTTTTAAATGTGTCATAACTCGGGAACCGGTGGCCCAATTGGACTGGAAATTGTTTTACTAGAGCATTTTAGCGGTACCTTGCTCTAACAAGAATTGCACTACATGTGCCGTTTTTGCTGTTACGGTAACAAAGAAACAAATGGGATCATTATAATATAGATTATCATCATTGTTGTTGCTGTTATTATTATTATTATTATTATTATTACTACTACTACTACTACTACTACTACTACTACTATGCCTCCACCGTTTTATAGTGCAGGTGGACTGGTATTTCATTCTTATGACGTGTGTGTGTGTGTGTGTGTGTGTGTGTGTGTGTGTGTGTGTGTGTGTGTGCAAGGTCGCTGGGTGAGGTAGGGCAGTTTGACAAGGTGAGGCAGTCTGTTGTGGAGTGTGAGACACCGAGTGAGGAATGTCTTGGTGGGTGAGGCAGGGTGAGAGAGAGAGACTGTCAGGCAGATTGAGGCAGGGTTAAGAAGTGTGAGGCAGAGTAAGGCAGGGTTAAGTGTGAGGCAGGGTAAGGCAGGGTTAAGAAGTGTGGGACAGGATTAAGAAGTGTGAGGAAGGGTAAGGTAGGGTTAGGCATGCATTTGTAGGGTAAGGCAGGGTTAAGTGTGAGGCAGGATTTAGAAGTGTGAGGAAGGGTAAGGTAGGGTTAGGCATGCATTTGTAGGGTGAGGTAGAGTGAAGCAGGGAATTGTAGAGTGAGAGGCAGGGTGTTGTGAAGTAAGGCAGAGTTAGGCAGGGTGAGAGTAAGAATGTCTGACAGAGTGAGGCAGGGTCTTGTAGAGTGAGAAACAGAGTGAGACAGTCATTTTGGGTGAGGCAAGAGTGATGTAGGAGGAAGGAGGGTTAGGCAGCTTGTTGGAGAGTGAGGCAGAACGAGCCAGAGTGGTTAATTGCCAGGCAGAATAAGGCGAGGCAGGGTGAGGCAGGCAGGAGACAGATTTGAGGCCAAGCTGTGAGAGAGGGAGAGGCAGGATTGAGGAAGGGTGAGGCAGGCTGGAGGCAGATTTTGGGTCAAACTGGGAGAAGGTGAGGCAGGCAGGAAACAGATTTGGGGTCGGACTAGGATAGAGGGAGGCAGGGCTGAGACAGTAGGTAAGGCAGGGTTGAGGCAGGCAGGGAACAGATTTGGGGTTGGGCTGCGAGAGAAGGCGAGGCAGATTTGGGGCCAGAGTGGGAGGCAGAGCGAGGCAGATTGAGGCAGGCGGGAAACAGATTTGGGGTTGAATTGTGGAGAGGGAGGCAGGAGTGAGGCAAGATGTATGTAGGATTGGGGAGATTTGGGGGGGTAAGGGAGGGCGAGGCAGTAAAACGTAAGGCAAGGTGAGGAATGAGAAGGGAGGAAGGTGAAGGTGGGGGTTAGGCAGATTGAGGTAGGATATGGTAGGTGGAAGCTGAGTGTGGTAGATTGAGGCAGGGTGAGGTAGATTGAGGAAGGGTGAGATGGTGAGACAGGACAGAAACTGATTTGAGGCAGGGTGCGGTAGATTGAGGTAGGGTGAGGTAAGTAGATTGAGGCAGGATGTGGTAGATTGAGATAGGGTGAGCTAGGTAGATTGAGGCAGGGTGAAGGAAAGAACGAGGATCATTCAGAGTGAGGCGTAGGAGGGTAGAATCAGAGTGTGGTAAAGTAGAATTGACGAGAATGAAGCCGGGAAGGTACATTATAGAAAGTAAGGCAATTTGAGGTAGAGTTGAATAGATTAAGGTAGGGTCATGTAGTACTGTAAGGCAGAGGCAGCGTGAGGGGGTAGGTATAGTGTTAGGCAGAATTAGGCAAAGGTGAGGCAGAATAAGACTGGTAGGGTAGGCAGATTGAGGTAGGTAGGGTGAAGCAGAATGAGGGTAGAATGAGGCAGAATGAGGTAGGTAGGGTAAGGCAGAATGAGGTATATGTGAGGGAGGTAGGGTAGGAAGACTGAGGCAGGGTCAGGCACAGGGAGGGTAGAGACAGGGTGTGGGTGTGACAGGGTGAGGAAGTGAGAAGCAGGGTGAGGCTATGCACACACACACACACACGCACCTCACCAGACCTGTCCAGTGAGGCAGGGTTTGACGGAACTAGTCCCTCACCTCTCACTCACCCCTCACCCCTCCTTCACCCCTTCTCTCTCTCTCTCTCTCTCTCTCTCTGATGTACGAAAATTAAAACAAATTATAAATACGGCAGTGGATAGAATGATTAATGAAATTTACAAAAAATAGAATAAATAAAGAATAGATACGGCAGTGGATTAACGCCTTCCTTTCCGTGGTTTAACATTTCTGAAGCTGACTCAAGACGGTTTTATACGGCTGTGAAAAAAATAATCATACTTTACTGTTTTTACTTTGTCCAAAAAATTCCCTTAATTCCATCTTGAATGCTTCCTATGATCTCCAGTCTTTCCAACGCAGTGTGTCCAGGCATCTCGAAATGAAGGGATCTTGAATTGGGCTTTCTCTTGTGTTTTTTCTTTTGGAAGGAACAGTTTGCGGGCTTGTGACCTTTGGTTCCTTCTTCTCATAAAAAAATGATGCTAGTCACGAAGAAGTGCTAGAGAAAGGATGTAGGGTACTAGAATATGATGCTGGTCACGAAGAAGTGCAATGGAAAGGATGTAGAGTATTACTGTATGATGCTCGTCACGAAGAAGTGCTAGAGAAAGGATGTAGAGTACCGTACTAAAATATAATGCTAGTCACGAAGAAGTGCTATAGAAAGGATGTAGAGTACTAAAATATGTTGCTGGTCACGAAGAAGTGCTACAGAAATGATGCAGAGTACTAAAATATGTTGCTGGTCACGAAGAAGTGCTATAGAAAGGATGTAGAGTACTAAAATATAATGCTAGTCACGAAGTGCTATAGAAAGGATGTAGAGTACTAAAATATGATGCTGGTCACGAAGAAGTGCTAGAGAAAGGATGTAGAGTACTAAAATATGATGCTGGTCACGAAGAAGTGCTATAGAAAGGATGTAGCGTACTAAAATATGATGCTGGTCACGAAGAAGTGCTAGAGAAAGGATGTAGAGTACTAAAATATGATGCTGGTCACGAAGAAGTGCTATAAGAAAGGATGTAGCGTAATAAAATATGATGCATGTCACGAAGAAGTGCTGCGGAAAGGATGTAGAGCTGTAACATCAACTCTTACCATTGAGCTACGTGAGGTAAGCCGAAAAATTAAAATCTGGGCCAGGTTCGAGTGAAAGCTGATTTATAGATGTAGATTGGCACTAGAATATGATGCTGGTCACGAAGAAGTGCTGTGGAAAGGATGTTGAACCGTTGCATATTTTATCCGACATTGAGCCAGGTGAAATAAGCAGTTTAAAATCTAAGCCAAGTTAGATTAAAAGGAGTACAGATACGCTCAGATTTCTTCGTCGTAACCGTTATTAATTGTGATTCTCAGGATGGATAAGGGATGGAAAGGGTGGTCTTCCTCTCTTGTTCCTCCTACAGAAAGATATATTGTTTACGAGACGAATATTATCAGGGCATTATACTTTAAATCTTGTATTTGTTTATGATTTATAGGAAGAATAAAGAACTCCCTAACACCTCTTCCTTAGCGATTTATTGTGCCTATATCACCTTGTCCTCGTCTGTGTTATTTATTTAATTCTAATATCACAATACTCTGCATACAAAATCAACAAAACGATATTAATCAGTCGTATCCAAAAATAAATCGCAAAGGAAGAGGGGCTAGGGAGCCTCCTTAACCCACGAGAATACGGGCCTTGATCTGAAGTATGTTTGAGTATCCCACCCCTGAAGGACCTTAAACCCTTCAGACCGATGACGCGTTTTGAATTTTATCGCTCCCTGCAGACGATATTATGAAGGATATTAGACGGTCAGAGGGTTTATGAAAGCCGCATTTAACCCCTCCAGTTTAAAGATCCTCTCAAAAGTTGAATAAAATTGATAATGAATAAAGTGAGAAAGCTTGTCATCGGAGTGAAGGGTTAGCATCGCATATCGACGTCTTGACCTGCCATCCTGTCACGAATCTTTTTATGAATGAAATGCTCCTCTTAATTACGTGGTTCTGTAGCAGTATTATTCGCTCAGTCGGTCATTAAACCCTCTTATATTAAGTGTATTCCCAGTGTAATGGAGGTAATTTGTAGGTGAATATCATCAATTTGAATTTCATCAGGCGTTTTTTTTACCTGTGTTCGATGAGGCGTTAATAAACTGTAACGGAATGAAAGTACTTGGCTGTGTTTCTCTTAATTGTGTTTGTGATCGCTAATTACCACTTGCGAAAGCTTTTACGGAGCCTAAGTACATGTTAATTATGCTTGTGTCCCAGTGACCGTTTGTAAGATGTCTTAAAAAAAAAAATATCGAAGTACGAAGAATTCCTCCCTGACGGAGAGGTTGGCAGCTCTGAGTAAGTTCGGTTGCCAGGTAGCGGTTTAAATAATAGAGGAATTTGTATGTACCCTGGCGTTAATTTCTCTCAGCCCCTGTTTTCTATGGGTAGGGAGGGGGCTCTAGCGTAGAAGCTGCTTGTTGTGTGTTTATATAGGGAGAGCTAGAATACTAAAGGTTTGTGTTGTAGTCTTTGAGCTATGAAAGGCTATGCTAATGTTGTAGCGGCTGAGATGATGGCTGCCGAATTTATGGTTATTTTTAGTGTTTTTAGAGCTATGAAATGGCGTCTGTGGTTAGTAATTAAGAGTCTTATTAGTTGTTTGGTGGAGATTTCCAGGTTAATATACCCAGGGCTTCGAAAGGGAAAGGCAGCGGGAGATGAGAGGAAAATGATACCTGGCATCTTTCCTCCTCCCACTCCCTCTTCGGCACTGCTGCCAACCGCTCTCTCCCACCCACCTTCCCCCCTCCAGTTCCCTCCACACTTCTCTCCCTCCCTCCCTCCATTCTCTCTCCCTCGGAGGAATCAGTTGATAGTAAAGCTTCGGTGTGGGGAGGCAGACGCCGCTTGGAAAATATCTGGTTTGCCTTTGCCTCGGTGTTTGTGACAAATACATATAAACAAGACGTTACCGGAAAATACGTAACTTGAATCCAGCTCCGTGTCGTGAATTCTTGAGCTTAAGTTTCTGTTATTTAGTGTTGGATATTAACAACTTTCAGCCCGCGGGAATTACTATATATATAATTTCTTCGCAGCGTCCATCTTCGCCTGGCATCTTTAAAAAACAAGGTGGGTGTGTGGGTGGTTTGATTTTTGACTCGCTGGGTCAGTGTTTTTGATTTTAAATTTGAGTTGGGGGGGGGTTAAATTTGTAGTGTGGATAAGTGGATTGAGGCAACGTGTTTGAGTGACCGATCAATACGTTGCTTAAAATTTTGGAAGGTTAATCAGAGAGAGAGAGATTTTAGTAATTGGTTATTTTTTTGAGCATATAATGAAAATAAAAGTGATTCCGTGATCGTAAGCTTTTGAAATTTGTGATACAAGATATATGGATTTAGTTGGACAGGTGTTTGAGCGAATGAAGTGTGTTTGTGTGTGTGTGTGTGTTTTGGAGAAAGTAGATTGAGTTTAGTATAACAATGGAATTAAAACTAGATTTTTGTGGCAGTGTAAGAATCTCTCTTTCTCTCTCTCTCTCAAGGCCTTAATATTCGTTATACTAAAGGATCAGAGGTATACTGTGTGTGTGTGTTTTGGAGAAAGTAGAGTTTAGTATAACAATGGAATAAAACGGTAGATTTTTGTGGCAGGGTAAGATTCTTTCTCTCTTGAAAAGCCTTAATATTCGTTATAATAAAGGATCTGAGGTATTCTTTGTATGTGTGTGTGTGTGTGTGTGTGTGTTTTTACAGTATGGAAATGAATATCCTGTTGATAGTTGTGGCAGTGTTAGTGTGTGTGTGTGTGTGTGTGTGTGTGTGTGTGTGTTTTACAGTATGGGAATGAATATCCTGTAGACAGTTGTGGCAGTGTTTGTGTGTGTGTGTGTGTGTGTGTGCGCGCTGAAAGAATGGCTTGTGAAAAACACGGAGCTAAATGCATAACTGTGTGTGTGTGTGTGTGTGTGTGTGTGTACCGCTCCATAACCGTTTGTAGTGGTCAGGAATTCCGGTGGAGGGGTGTGTAACGTTTGCCGGAGGAGGAGGAGGGAGGGGCCCAGTTGGGGGTTGGCTGAAGACTCAAAATTTTCGTTACTATTCATTTTTTTTTTTTTTTTAAACTAAACCGACTTAAATTTTTCCCTCCTATATCATCATTGTTGAGTTTTAGCAGTAGGTGACACTAGAATATGATGCTAGTCACGAAGAAGTGCTATGGGGAGGATGTGGAGCCTTAGTATTGTCTATGTTGCTACGTGTAGAATAAGCATCAAAATTACGAAAATGGTCTAATTTTTAAACAGTATGGGTAGTGTATTTTGTATTCCTCTTGGAGTACATTGACACGTTGAGGCTATGATGATGATGATTGTTGTTGTTGTCGTCATTAATCGTTTTTGGCAGTGCACTACTGAATGTTTGATCTGTTAACGACGTTGAATACATTACGGTATACTTTGGGATGATTTATTATTATTATTATTAAACATAGATTCCGCCATTGTCTTGTCTGCCACTCGGTGCAAAGTGTAACGAGATTTAATTATTTTTATAACCCTCAGTATTTAAATGAATTTGCTAGGGTTATCTCACTCCATTAGCCCAGCGCGGAAACCCCGAACTTAAGAATTATTAGTCCTCAATTATTCGTAAAGTATAACTGCCCTCTTTCTGTATTGGGGCTGCCCTTTGTAACCGTTTTAGGACAACTTATTTGAAACGTCGATCGTGGTATTATTTTTGTACTTTTTTTTATGCAGGGAAGAAGGAACCAAAGGCCAGAATCCCGCAATATAGTTCCCTCCAAGAAAAAAACAACAACAACTTCAAGATCTGTTTATTTAACCTCCAAGTACAGTGACGTCTCCCTAACACCTCTTCATCAGCGATTTATTTTTGAATACGCCTGGGCAACATGAATCTCTATTATTTATGTTGGTAAGGGCAATATTTAAATGACGCAAGATCGTAGTAGGCAGTGATTAGCAAAATAAATCGCCTTGGAGGAGTTGTTAGGGAGTTTCCGTAAAGGACAAGAATGCGGTACGGGACCTAATATTCATTCCTAATACTGCCAGACGATTTTCATCCCTGGGAGTGAGGGGGTTAATGTAGGTTTTATGTTTACCGTAACCACTCCTAATTAACAAACTTCTGAGTTGATATACCGTAGCCTAATTGTTTGGAGGTAAAAATAAATACTAAATTATAATTATGTTAATTATCTTGGGGATACGTAGGGCCTGTCGGTATTTCTGCCTTGTGTGATTTTTTTCCCCCATTCCCTGTTATTTTGACATTTTAAGTAACCGCAATTATATAACCTATATTATGACGTTGAACATAACTAATCCTTGGACAACGCGAGGCCACACTTGACAAAATAATAGTAGTAAAAATAGTAGTAATAGTAGTACTGGTAGTAGTAGTAATAATACGGTAATAATAATAATCGATAATATTTAATAATTGGTCCGGGGTAGCAAAAATGGAAATAGTTGAAAAATTTCCCACGTGGTACAGGTGTTGGCAATTAACACGTTTATCCAGTGAATTATGATTATGGGGTATGATTGGCCTGGGAAGACAGGTGTAGCCTATTTACCTGGGTTAGTGTATTTACTTGGGTTTTGGGCTGTTTATACTTATCTATTTATTTTACGATCTCGGAAGCCCTGATGATGGTGATACTGGCGGTGGTAATGCTGATGATTGTTGTTGTTGTTGGTGGTGGTGATTGGTGATGGTTCTTGTAATGGTTATGGTGGTGATGGAGGTAGTGGTGATGATGATTGATGATGATAATGGTTGTTGTTGGTTATGGTGGTGGTGGAGGTGATGGTGGTTGTGGTGGTGATGATGGTAATGGTGACGATGATGATGATGATAATGGTTTTTGTCGTTGGTTATGGTGGTGGTTGTAACGGTGATGATGGTGATGGAGGTGGTGGTGGTGGTGATAATGGCGGTGTGATGAGAACCCTGACCGTGTAATGATAAACGAATCTGATAGTAAGAATTATGAGAGAGTAATTACCTTATTTACTGTATGGTAACGATTATAATAATTGCGATGTTGATAATAGTGATGTAGGTGATAGTTGTATGATAATAGCGATGTTGAATAATAATAATAATAATAATATCCCCAAGGCATGTTGACAGTTGCGATGTAGATAGTGATGTTAAGTGATAATAATAATACCGGTAATAATAATAATAATAATAATAATCCCAAGCTTTATGTAATAGTAAATATGAAGGTAATTGTACTGACATATTGAACCCTTTTTGTGTCTGTTTTATTCCAACAAACGCCAGACGATTGTACTCAGCTGAAGGGTTAACCAGAAACCTGATTGTTAATTCCTGCTCTCTCTCTCTCTCTCTCTCTCTCTCTCTCCATGGTGTTACTGCTTCAAGTTTTTTCACCCTCGAGTTGACAGGATTTGCATACCTCGAATCGCGTCTCTCTGGAATTCGCCCTCCAAAATTGCCTCCCCCCCCCCCCAATACAGTTCAAGTGCAACTGTTACCGTACAGATTTTTTATGAATTGAGAAGACCTGTAATTGTGTGTGTGTGTGTGTGTTATTTGTTTTTCCTTCCAGTATTGTGTTAAAAAAAATAAAATCTTCACACAACGTATAAGCTGACATTTAGTTACAGGTTGTTCGGTATTGTGTGTGGGTGTGGGTGTGGGTGGGTGGGTGTGTGTTTTAATTTGTTCTTCTTGTTCATCGTGTGTTAAAAAAATAATAATAATAATAATAAAATTCCTTCGTCACAAAACCTTTAAGTTGACATTTAGTGACTGGTTGTTATTCGGTATTGGTAAAAGATTATTCCATTCACTTTCACATTTGCCACTGACCGAGTGTGTGTAACCAGTATGTCTGAATTATCATTATTATTATTATTATTATTGTTATTAATTTTATAACACGTTTGACACTGGCAGTAGCTATCTGAATGATTTCGTCGTATTATTATTATTATTATGATGATGATGATGACCCTTGACAGCTAGGATAACTTCAGATAATCCAGTTATGTAGTGTCCCCTTTTCAGTGTATTCTTGTTACAACCAAACGATTTTATTTTAACATAGATATGAATGGGTAATAAATGGGGAAACTAAAGCCATGCCTAACTTAGTTTGAAAACCCCCTCCAAGCAGAAGAAAATCGTCTGAAGGTAGCAAAATACACCTGGAAAAGACGGTATCGCACTGAAAGGGTTGATTTCCAGTGCCTTATATTCCTAGTGATGAAAGGAGGAAATACTGAGGGCTGTGAAATACGTTGCTCCAGTGAAAAACGGATCCTGTGAATACTGGGCAGTGCACAGCGTGAAATATCAGTCCTGGGAATACAAGGTGAAGTACATAGCTACTCTTAACCAGCAGTGAAATACATTGTTACACTTAATAACCGGCAGTGAAGTACATTGTTACACTGAATAACCAACAGTGAAATACATTGATACACTGAATAAGCAACGGTGAAATACATTGCTGTACTGAATAACCAACAGTGAAGTACATTGTTACACTTAATAACCGGCAGTGAAGTACATTGCTGCACTAAATAACCTGTTGCGAAATACATTGCTGCACTAAATAACCTGCAGTGAAATACATTGCTACACTGAATAACCAACAGTGAAATACATTGCTACACTGAATAACCAACAGTGAAATACATTGCTACACTGAATAACCAACAGTGAAATACATTGCTACACTGAATAACCAACAGTGAAATACATTGCTACACTGAATAACCAACAGTGAAATACATTGCTACACTGAATAACCAACAGTGAAATACATTGCTGCACTGAATAACCAACAGTGAAATACATTGCTACACTGAATAACCAACAGTGAAATACATTGCTGCACCGAATAACCAACAGTGAAATACATTGCTGCACTGAATAACCAACAGTGAAATACATTGCTACACTGAATAACCAACAGTGAAATACATTGATACACTGAATAACCAACAGTGAAATACATTGATACACTGAATAACCAACAGTGAAATACATTGATACACTGAATAACCAACAGTGAAATACATTGCTACACTGAATAACCAACAGTGAAATACATTGCAACATCGAATAAGAGTAAGATGTGGAACCTGCGAATACCGGACAGTGAAATACGGACCTTCTGAAATACGGGCAGTGAAAATAACAACTCCCCTGAATAGCGGACAGTGAAATGCGCGGCCCCTCGATATAACGGACGCGATAAGTGACCCCGCGTGAAATTATCATAGTTTGCCTTATATAACGGGCGGAGTGAATCACGAACGGTGTTTCCGGTTACCTGTCCGTTAGTTCGTGGTGAGTTTTTATTGAGAGAGAGAGAGAGTTTGTACAGTCTTGCAGGAACTGTGGTGTTAAAGAGCGAGCCAACAAGAGCGCTATGCAGACGCTCAAGCATCGGAAATAGGAACGCCAATTAAATAGGGAAAACGTGTTCTCCTGTATTCGCATGTGTTATTACTGTTGTTATTATTATTGTTATTTGGCAGTGTATTTTCCATCCATGTCCATTGAATTGTCACTGTATAACAAGACTCTCTCTCTCTCTCTCTCTCAGATGTTTATGTTTGTTGTTTTTACACCTGTTTCTTATTTAAGTTAACGCATCTGTATCAGTTGTAAATTATGCTCCTCTGACACGTTTCCTTTTCCTTCCCTCTTTCCCTCCATCTCTGTCTTTCTCTGTCCCCTCCTCTCCATCTTTATCTCTCCCTCTTTCCCTCCTCCGTCTTAAAGCATCCTCACATTGTTTACTCTCCCTCTCTCCTCCATTCTTCAGCCGTCCCCCTCCCCACCCTTTCTCTCACCCTCTCCCTTCCTCATTCCTTTCCTCCCTCAAACCTTTCCCTCCGGCCCTTTGCCTCCCTTCCTCATTCTTCTCTCCTTCCCCTCCAACCCCGATTCCTTTCCCACCCCTCCTGTAACAACTCCTCTTCCTCCTTCACCCTCCTCCACTTTCCTTCCCTTCCTCTCCTGTCCTTCCCTTCCCTTCCCATCCCTTCCTCACCTTTCCGTCTCTCCATTCCTTTCCTTCCCTTCTCTTCCTCTCCTTCCCTTCCTTTCCTTTCCTTTCCTTTCCCTTCCCTTCCCTCCTCCCCCACGTCATATGCCTTTCCATCCATCCCATTTCTTTCCTTCGTCTCCCATCCCCCTCCCTCTCTCTCTCTCTCTCTCCTTTCATTCCCATCATCCGTGTGCCCGTCTTTCCTCCGATTTCCAGTTTTCACTCCCTCCTGTTGCCTCCTCTCTCCTTTCTGCTTACCTCTCTCCCCTGCTGCATTTCCTCCCTTCATTCCTTTGTCCATACTCGTCTTCCCCCCCTCCGTTCTCCCCCCCCCTCATTTTTTTTTTCTCCCTCCCATCCCTTCCACTTTTTCCTTGTCTTCCTTCCTTTCCCATGTTTTTGCCTCCCATTCCTCCTCTCCTCATTTTCTTCCCGTTCCCTTCTCTCCCTGTCTTCTCTTCCAACCTCCAGTCTTCCACACCATAATCTTCCTCCCTCTTCCCTCTCCTTTTTCTTCTCCTTTCCCAAATTTTTCCTCCATATTTCCTTTTTCTTCCCTCTTCCCGCACCCTCCCTCCACTTCTTCCGTCATTTCAACCATTCCCTTCTTCACTTTCATTCTTCGTCTTCCCTCACTCCTTTATTCTTTCACCTTCTCTCCTCCCTTCTTTATTCTTTCTCTCCCCTTCTTCCTCGTTTCATTTTTCTCTCCAAACTTTCCTCCTCTTCTTCTCTCCCAACCCTCTCTTCTTTCTCTCCTCTCACCCGACCCTTCTCTTCTCCTCCCCTCCTTTGCATCCTTACATTTTCCTCCCTCAGCATCCCTGCCTTATCTCCCTATTTCCTCCCTCAGCATCCCTACCTTAACTCCCTATTACCTCCCTCAGCATCCCTACCTTATCTCCCTATTTCCTCCCTTAGCATCCCTACCTTAACTCCCTATTACCTCCCTCAGCATCCCTACCTTATCTCCCTATTTCCTGCCTCAGCATCCCTACCTTATCTCCCTATTTCCTCCCTCAGCATCCCTACCTTATCTCCCTATTTCCTCCCTCAGCATCCCTACCTTATCTCCCTATTTCCTCCCTCAGCATCCCTACCTTATCTCCCTATTTCCTCCCTCAGCATCCCTACCTTAACTCCCTATTTCCTCCCTCAGCATCCCTACCTTATCTCCCTATTTCCTCCCTCAGCATCCCTACCTTAACTCCCTGTTTCCTCGCTCAGCATCCCTGTTTTATCTCCCTATTTCCTCCCTCTGCCTTCGTTGCTTTCACTCCTTTTTTCCTCTTTGTTCCTTCCTCCTCATTCCCTTTCTTGTGATCTCTTCCTCAGCCTCCCTCCATTTCTCTCTACCCTTTCTACCACTACCTCGCGTCTTTCTTCCTTTCTCCCTCCACCTGCCAGTCTCCCTCCTCCCTTCCCTCATATCCCAGCCTACCTCCTTCCTTCCGTCATCATCCAGCCTTCCTCCTCCCTTCCTTCATCTTCCATCCTCCCTCCTTCCTTCCGTCATCATCCAGCCTCCCTCCTCTTTCCATCTCCTGGCTTCCCTCCTCCCTTCCTTCATCTTCCATCCTCCCTCCTCCCTTCCTTCATCTTCCATCCTCCCTCCTCCCTTCCTTCATCTCCCAGCCTCCCTCCTCCCTTCCTTTATCTCCCTGCCTCCCTCCTTTTTCCATCTCCTGCCCTACCTCTCCCTTCCTCCCTCCTCCCTCGATTTTCGTGCACCCTTACCTCCATCTCCCGGCTCCTCCACCCCCTCCCTCCCTCCTTCCCAGTTACATAATACATTGTTTAAGATCGATTTTGACCTGGGCGGGAGAGTACGGGCGTGTAGGCGCGTTTTCCCCCTATAATTGGTGTGTGTGTGTGTGTTTTCATAACCCTAGAATGCTGGCGTGCTTTGTGTGTGTGTGTGTGTGTGTGTGTTTGTGTGTGTGTGTGTGTGTGTGTGTGTGTGTGTGTGTGATCTCTCCCTTGCATAACCTTTAGGCGCGCTTTCCCCCAATAGCCTAAGTGGTGTGTGTGTGTGTGTGTGTTTTCCTGATCCCTCCCTTGCATAACCTTTCACAACTTGTTTCACTCTCACTTTTTCTTCGTCTGATCTGGTTTAATTTCCGCCGACCTTAACAATGGAGACTTTCCCTTTGCACGTCATTTCACTCAACTTTCACCTTGAAGCAGAAGGGAGAGTTAAGGAGAGGGGTAAGAGGAAGAGTTTAAGAGTGAGGGATAAGAGGAAGAGTTTAAGAGTGAGGTGTAAGAGGAAGAGTTGGGGAAGAGTTTGAGGGATAAGAGGAAGAGTTCAGTAGTGAGCGATAAGAGGAAGAGTTAAGAGTGAGGGATAAGAGGAAGAGTTTGAGCGATAAGAAGAAGAGTTTAAGAGATTTATAAGAGGAAGAGTTTAGGAGTGAAGGATAAGAGGAAGAGTTTAAGAGTGATATAAGGAAGAGTTTTAAGAGCGATATAAGGAAGAGTTTAAGAGTGAGGGATAAGAGGAAGAATTCAAGAGTGAGGCGTAAGAGGAAGAGTTTAAGAGAGCGATCAAGAAGGGAGAGAGGGATGAGAAGCCTTTAACCCCTTGACTCCGAGGACTTAGAACCGTAGTGGTATTCGTTATTTCCTGACATCCCTTCCTCAGCGACTCATCCTATAAATTACACCTTGTATTTTAAGTGGTATTCGGTAATTCCTAACGCTTCTTCCTTAGCGAATCTTTCCGCACATTACACCTTAGGTCCTCTTAAGTGGTATTTTCAGTATTTCCTAACACCCCTTGCCTCAGCGACTCATCCTGCTTATTACACCTCGATACCTTGTTTGTTATTGATGGAAGTGTTGGTATGAAAATGACTAATATATGTAAGAGTGTTCAGGTGTAATATACTGCATAAATCGGTAGGGAAGAGGTGCAGAGAAACCTGTGGCACCTGGATATGACCCTCAGTGTACCGGTAAGTGCAACGTATTTACCGGTTGTACTTTCCTGGTGTATGGAGATGTTTACTTTATACTTGTGCGTTCCCCCCCTCTCTCTCTCTCTCTCTCTCTCTGGCCTGTGTAGATATTTAGGAATTTATACTCGTACGTTCGTCAACCCCCCCCCCCACTCTCTCTCTCTCTCTCTCTCAAGGTCACTGTTTGCAGACCTGAACAATTAGAAGCAGTTATGATGGAGAATGACGGCGCGATACTGTAAATTGTAACGTCTCGCCGGGGGGAAAAAATTGAGCAAAAAGTTAATTTACCAACAAATGAGATGGAAGAATGTGATATAAATGAGATATAACGAAAACGTGACTTGAGGTACAAAGACTTTTTAACGTTACATTCATGCCTACCTTGTTTCTTCCGTCACCTACCTACCTTCCTCTCACCCTCTCTCACCTACATTCATACCTACCTCCTTTCCCCATTTATCTGCCTACCTTCTGTCCTCATTTACCCGCCTCCCTTCATCCCTTTTTCCATTTCTCCCTTCTTCCCTCCTTCCTTTCCTTCCCTCCTTCTTTCCTCCCTCCCTTCCTTCCCCCCTTCTTCCCTCTTTTACCTACCTACCCTCCTGACTGCAGAACCACTTCCCTCCCTGCCCACCAAACTCCCTCTCCTTCCCTCCATCCATCCGTCCCTCCCCTTCTGCAGGGTTGATGGGTAGATTGAGATAGAAAAATTACGCGGCATTTGGGTGGACGAATAGATCAGTGGAAAGATTGTGAATGGAGATAGATGTTTGATAGATCGATGCAGTTGGATGAATTATAACGACTTTGGAAGAATATAAGAAGCAAAATCGCAAAGAAGCATTTTTTTTTTTTTTAACGTGGGTAGAATAATAACGTGGCATTTTGGGTGGTTGGATAGATTTGTAGGTAGATTGTTGATGGAGGGAATGGATGGTTGATAGTGATGCAGTTGGTTGAATTATAACGAATGAGGAAGATATAACGTAAGAAATAATTCGGTTGTAAAACAGTTGCTTGTAAATTAGTTTAAGTGACATTTGGGTGGATGGCTAGAGTCGTAGATGGTTGATGGAGGAAATAGGTGGTTGATAGATTGATGCTGTTGATTGAATTAAAACGAATGTGAACGATGTAAGAAAGAGTTTGGGAGTAAGACAGTTGCTTATAAGTGAGATTAAGTGACATTTGGTTGGATGGATAGATGCTAAGATTGATGATTGATGGAGGAAGTAGACGGTTGATAGGTTGAGACACCGTTTAGTTGATAAATTGATGAATAGTTGAATTATAACTGCGTAAAATAGCGGGAAAATGCGCGGAAGTAAGTTAATTGGCTTTATAAATGAGTACGTGACAGTTGGGTAATTCATAAATGGACAGTTGGCAGGAAGTAGGTAGTTGAGAGAATGTTGCACTTTTAAGTTACCGATACTAAGGTCTTGAGAGAGAGAGAGAGAGAGAGAGAGATGGGAAAGAGGCCAGTAAACTCAGAATCATTTTGGGTGGATGGGTATAAGATAGATGGTTTATTGAGTGCGTTAATACTTGACATTTGGAGTGGAGGGATGGATTAGGAAATAGATAGTAGGCACGGGAAATAGATGTTTGATTAACAGGGATTACTTGTAGGAAAAGAAATGTTACCTGAAAAACGTGCACTGTGTATCTTATCAAAAGGTTACAATAGAATCAGTGGATAAAGGAAGTTGGTAGAAACCTTTGAGGAATGTGATAATGAGTTTGTAGGAATTTAAAGGTAGGAATCTCTCTCTCTCTCTCTCTCTCTCTCTCTCTCTCTCAACAGTACTTCCACATGTGACAGTCCCGTTATGAGGAGCAGCCATGACTGTCACCCCAGCGCGGGAAGGAAGAAGCCCCGTTACTCCCCCCCCCCAACACACACACACACACACACACACACACACACACACACACGTTCTTTTATTATCCAGTAGCTAATTCACACATCATGAATTTTATTGTTCTTTTTATTTTGCTCTTCCCTCCTCTCTCTCTCTCTCTCTCTCTCTCTCTCTCTCTCTCTCTCCCCCCCCCCCGCTGTATCTCCCTCTTTCGCATCGGCCCTTGTACCTCTTCCCCCCTCCCTCCCTCTCAGAAAAAAAAAAAAAAAGCGAAGATGAAAAGATTACGTAAAACTGAAGGGCAAACAAACAGACGTTCCTTATAGATAATGAGCCAGAAAAACAAAACCCTAATTACGCAATATATAAGCAAAGTTGTGAAATTGATAGAAAACAGGAAATTATATATATGAACTTAGAAATGTAAGCAAAGTTATCTGGTGAAATTGATAGAAAGTAGAGAAATATGTATATAAACTTAGAAATATAAGCAAAGTTGACTTGAAAAATTAATAGAAAAAAAAATGTATATATGGACATAGAAATATAAGCAAAGTTGTCTGGTGAAATTGATAGACAATCGAGAAATATGTATATAAACCTAGAAATATAAGCAAAGTTGACTTGAAAAATTAATAGGAAAAAAAAATGTATATATGGACATAGAAATATAAGCAAAGTTGTCTTGAAAAATTAATAGAAAATAGAAAAAATATTTATGGACATAGAAATATAAGCAAAGTTGTCTGGTGAAATTGATAGAAAGTAGAGAAATATGTATATAAACTTAGAGATATAAGCAAAGTTGTCTTGTCAAATTGATAGATAATAGAGAAAATATATACATGAATTTAGAAATATAAGCAAAGTTATCTGGTGAAATTGATAAAGTAGATAAAATATAATATGAACTTAGAATTAAAAGCAGAGTTATCTGGTGAAATGGATGGAAAACAGAGAAAATACATATGAATTTAGAAACGAAGTGCTGTGAGCTTCAGACGCATTGATTATAGCTATACTCCTTTCACTTTTAACTGGGCATCAATTTCCCCTTCATCGTAAAACCTGTGGCGAGAGATAAGCACTGGAATATGCTGCTAGTCACGAAGAAGTGCTGTGGGGAGGATATAAAGTCGTACCAGGGTTGTATTTTGCCGACACCGAGCTAGGCTACGTGAAATAAGCTGCAGGTGGACGAAAATCGACGTTTAGTTAAAGTAGGTGAAGTGTAATAGGAATGAGAGGGAAGGTTGAGGGAAGGAAAGGTTATTTAGTATCGTGTATATATAAAAAAAAATGTTCAGTGTTGTACTTTGAAATGGGAAGAAAAAAGGGAATGCAAGAACGAGGAGAGGACGAAAAAGGAAGAAAGTGATGAAAGTAATGTTTAATTGAGACTTGGGGAAAATCGAAGTAAGGAAAAAGTGTCAGCAGATGGAGACAATAAAGGGAGGAGAAAAGTAAGGTTTGAGTGAAAAAGACGAAAGGAAGAAGAGAGGAAGGTAAAGTATATTTGAAAATGAAGAAATAATGAGGTTGGAGTATGAAGAAGACGACAGGAAGAAAGAGAGGGAAGTAAGGGTGAAAAAAGGAAATAAATTGAGTCAAGAGAATCGAAGGAAGACAAGGAGTGGGGGAGAAGAAGAAAGATACACGTTAAGAGGGAGAGAGGAAGGGGGAACCAGGGGAGGGAGGGAGGGAGGAAGATAACACGAAGGAATTGAGTCAAGAACATCAGGGAAGAAGAAAGATAACATCAAGAGGGAGGGAGGAAAGAAGGGGAAGGAAGGAGAGAGGAAGATAACATGAAGGAAGTGGTTGAGGAGGAATGAGGAAATAGCGGAGAAAGGAATGCGAACCTAGAAAGGAAGTCAAGCGGGGAGAGAGAGAGAGAGAGAGAGAGGGGGGAGAGGGGAGATTGGAGGGAAAGGATGGGGTGCAGTGTGGAAATATGAATTTAAATGAGAGACGGAGGGATGATGGGAGGAAGGCGAAAAGTGAAATGAAAGGAAATGAGAAAGGGGCATGGAAGGACAGGTGGGGGGAGGGAAATTGGGATGTAGAGATGGAAGTGTGAGTGAGAAACGAGAGAGAGAGAGCTGCTGGATGTGAGGATATAACTATGAATGAGAGAGGGAGGAAGGGAGACGGAGGGAAGGAAGGGAGAGGAAGAAATACGAGACACTTTACAACTTCACTTTCCCGCCAAATCTTGATGCCAAATGTCGTCACGGTTTCATTTACCTTTGTTTTTTTATTTTATTTCTAATTTTCCACCTCCTTTCCTTCTCGTTATGATGTACGTTTCTGTGTTTATTATATAGTTTACATTTATACACAATATTTATATTTTTGTGAGCTTTTATTTTTATTATTATTATTATTATTATTTTTTTTTTTGAAATTCTGTGTACTGGTGCCGGTAATTCGTGTTTTTATTACTCGTGATGATAGCCAGATTTCTTCTTATTATTTTATTTATTTATTTATTTTTTTGCCACCGTCCCTCCTGTTATCATCATGGCTGTGTATATCTATCTGTGTAATATTTATATTTTTGCTTTGAACATCGGGATATGTTTTATGCGGTTGGAGTTTTATACAGCTGGTGTTAAGATTACCGGATGTTGATACGATACCTGTAATTAACCTGCATGAAGTAGGTTGACCGTGGCAGGTAAAGGGTTAAGTGACGCCCACCACATTTCCTTCCTTATTATTATTATTATTATTACGTTCCTTGCACTTTATTTTTATTTGCTGTATATTTAATGAGATTTATTGTCACTTCACTTGCAATTTATGTTCATTATTTTTATTTACAGTATATTAAGCAAGCCCGCCACTTTTCCATCCCTGCCATCATTAATTTCTTTTTCCTTTGTTATTACGTTCCATGTATTTTGTTATTGGTATATACTGTATATGTAAATTTTTTTATGGCTTGCGTGAACGGCAGTTGTTGTATAATGAATCTCATCATTTACTCTCTCTCTCTCTCTCTCTCTCTCTCTGTTGCCCGTTTCCCTTTCACTTTGGTCTCATACGCGTCGGACGAGTTGCAAAGCCTGTTTGTCCCCTGTACCGCTCTCTCTATAACCCCTTCGCTCCGGTGACGTGTTCCTTATTAAATTTATTCTACCGTAGTTGGTTTGTTTTTATCTGAGGGAACTGGACCAAACATACAACTGGAATACGTAGCTGTGGTGGTGTGAAGATTGGCAAGTCTTTGTTATGAGGTGGGAATGAGTCTCCTTGGTTACTAGTCATTTATTCTTCAATTAGACTACTTGTGGCCATTAACTGAGCTGAAAGAGTTTGGGGATTATTAAGTCGTGATTAAATAGATTATGCTAGTATTCCCTTTATACCTTAACTTGGCCAAGTGTTTTATTATTATTATTATTATTATTATTATTATTATTATTATTTTAAGATGAGCTGAACGGTAATAGCGACACGGCTTAACATTCATTCCATAGCACTTCTTCGTGACTTGCATGAAACAGCAGTCAAGATGGAATTGGTGATTTTAGGCCAAGTTTTTTTTGAGCGTATACTGGCACCGTAACAGACGATTTTATTCATCTGAGGAGTCCGTGAATTTCAGGGGTTGAACTTCATGAATCCTTCTCTCAACGTAATTTTCCTGTGAGGGATTGAGTTGTGCATTGGTATATATATGAGTGAAGTTTTGATGCGTACACCTTGAGAGAATATAGATTAGGGTACTGTATATGAAGAAGGTACAGTGAATTAAATAGATTTCATGAATCCTTCTCTCAACGTACTGTAATTTTCCTGAGAGAGATTGGGTTGTGCATTGGTATATATATGAGTGAAGTTTTGATGCGTACACCTTGAGAGAATATAGATTACTGTATATGAAGAAGGTACAGTGAATTAAATAGATTTTATGAATCCTTCTCTCAACGTACTGTAATTTTCCTGAGAGAGATTGGGTTGTGCATTGGTTATATATATGAATGTAGTTTTGATGTGTGGGCCTTGAAAAGATTTGAGATGATTTTAAAAGGTAATATTCCAATGGTCGAGACTGTGTTGGGATTATTTTTTAATGAATATAATTTAAGATGTTCCCAGGCACAAAAAATGAGCCAGAAGTTTGTGGGAATTTGTAAATGGGAGAAATATTGTTCTCTGGTTCATTCAGGGTCAGTTTCCCTTGACCTCTGTAACCCCTTTACTCTCTCTCTCTCTCTCTCTCTCTCTCTCTCTGGCAACCTTGTAAAGCAATTTCACGCGTGTTCTTGTTCATTAGTGTCTGCTCCTTGATTGTTTGGCATTTTTCCCCGAGTTGGCAACATTGAAGCCCGTGACGTCATCATTACGTCATAGGTGTTACCACTTGGCATTTCTGTGGTATTTAATTTTTCTTTGCTATTGTTGGTTTTTGTCTGTGCTAAATTTATTCTCTTACATGGTGGTGTCAGTTTTTTCTTGTTTTAGATTCTTCTTATGGTATTATTGTTCATTTGGGGGATATACAGTTTTATTTCCATTATCTCTAACTTGCTGTTTGTCTGTCTATCTATGTCTGACTGTAAGTTTGATCGTATGTCTTACCTTTTTTTATTTGCTTCCACTCATGATTAAAATTTATTACCAATTCTCTCTCTCTCTCTCTCTCTCTCTCTCTCTCTCTCTCTCTCTCTCTCTCACTCATAGAAAGTCAGCAAAAGGTCAAGTTCACGGCATTTCATTTGTAAGGCTGGAAAGGTGGGAGCGGAAACGGTCGACAGAGAGAGAGAGAGAGAGAGAGAGAGAGAGAGAGGTAGTACAGGGAAGAAAAGAGAGACACGCGAAGAAAGTAAGAAACAACAACACAGTGGACAGCAGAGATCAAAGAGAGGGGAACGAAAGGAAGAAAGGAAAGAATGAGTTAAAATATGATGGGAGGGCGAGAGGAAGAGAGGCAGGGGGGGAGGAAAGATGACGAGAACGGAGGGCAGAGTCATGAAGAGAAAGAATGCAACGATTTTTGAGAGAGAGAGAGGTGCGGTATAGCCTAGTGGAGTAAGGAGAGTACTGTTATAAGTCAGGTTTTGTGTGTGTGTGAGAGAGAGAGAGAGAGAGAGAGTATCAGAACATGGAATAATGAGTAGGGTAGGTTTGAGAGAGGGAGAGAGAGAGAGAGGTCACTGGCAGGAAATTCTCCAGATGTCAACATGGCATGGGCTTACCCCTCTTTCTTTCCTTCCTCCCTCACCTCTCTCTCTCTCTCTCTCTCTCTCCCTCCCTCCCTCATTCTTATCCCCATCTCGCCTCTACCCTTTTCCCCCCTATCATCTTTCCTCTTCCCCCCTTCCTTTCCTCCCTCTCTCTCCCTCTTTCCTTCCTTGCTAACGGTGTGGAAGAGGAATTTTATTAATCTTATTTGGTGCCTTTTATTCCTCTGTTTACCTTTACTTCATTTCCCGTTAGGATAGCCTTCGTGACTCTCTCTCTCTCTCTCTCTCTCTCTCTCTCTCTCTCTCGTGATATTTTGGTAAGGTTGTTGCGTTCCAAAGTTCGCCTCACTAGGTCACGGAAGTCACCGTTCAGACTCGCTTTTTATCATAATAGGGTGGATCAGTATTTGTGACCGCGATTGTACACACACACACACACACTCTCTCTCTCTCTCTCTCTCTCTCAACACACACACACACACACACACTGAAAATCTGCGCTGATAGTGTATCGTAGAAACCTTTAAATGTCAAGGAGGTAGGGCAGCCACACCCGCGCATTCCATACTACCGTCATTATCGATAGAGTTGTTCCCTGTGAGTGGGCATTGACGTGCCGTATTATCTTCCTTATTGTTCCTTATATCCTCCCATCCACATATTTTCCCCTTCCTTCAGTTTCTTTTCCTTCCTTCCATCCCCTTACTTCCTTCCATCCATCTGTCTTTCCATTCTTTCCTTTTCCTTCCTTACGTCTTCTTACTGTACATCCTTCCTTCCATCCATCTGTCTTTCCATTCTTTCCTTTTGCCTCCTTACGTCTTCTTACTGTACATCCTTCCTTCCATCCATCTGTCTTTTCATTCTTTCCTTTTCCTTTGCGTTCCCCTCCTTGTTTCCGTCCTTCCATTTGCCTTTCTACTCCTTTCATTTTCTTTTCCTTCCTTATGTTCTCTTCCCTATTTCCTTCCATCCTTTTCTCTTGCCCACCTGTTTCTCCTTTCCCCACTCTTTTCCTTTATTAGTCGTACTCTTCCTTATGTCCTTGTATTAGTCTCTCCTTTCCGTTCATTTAATTTCTTTTTCTTTTCTATCCATTCCTTTCATGTGTTCATAACCTATCTTTTTCGTTTCTTTTCCTTGGTTTTCTCTTTCCTTTCCTTCTTCCCTCCTTTTCCAAGCTTTCTTTTTCTCTCTCCTTCTTTTCCATCCTTCCATCCATACATTCCACACTACCTTCATGAACAGGAGAGCTGTATTTTACTCTTGATCATAACTGTATTTACTTATTTCCTTCCTTGTTTTCTTCTTTCCCTTCCTTCCTTCTATTTCCTTTTCATCCTTTCCCTTCCCTTCTCTTCCCTTCCTTTCCTTTCCTTCCCTTCCCTTCCTTTTCCATCCCTTCCCTTCCCTTCTCTTCCTTTCCCTTCCCTTCCTTTCCTTTCCTTTCCTTTCCATCCCTTCCCTTCCCTTTCCATCCCTTCCCTTCCCTTCCCTTCCCTTCCCTTCCCTTCCCTTCCCTTCCCCTTCCATCCCATCCTTTCATATCAGTCTTCATTCATTCTGTACCTCATTTTTCCCTCCATACCTTCACATACAGTACGGTAATCCCCAGTTAATCGATAAAGAGGTAAACGTTTCCACACCTGTACAAAATCGCCTTACAGTAGCTAAAAGAAAATACCAGAACGGGTACGGTACTTTGTCTTATACGGGGTTAATAGGGTCGTAGCGCTTGGCAGACCTTCCTTGTATGGTTGGAAAGACTTTTTTTTTTTTTTCCCTCCGTGTTTGGTAGCGTTCCTTGCTGCTTTTGGATAAGAATTTCTGTGCTTACCTGTCATTGCTATTTCTATTAATTTTCTGTGTGTGTGTGTGTGTGTGTGTGTGTGAGAGAGAGAGAGAGAGAGAGAGAGAGAGAGAGAGCATTTTTCTCTCCTTTCCCGCATTTTATATTGTAGGAAATTATCTGTGGGAGAAAATTTAGAGAGAGTACCCCATTTCACGTTTTTCTTCCCACTTTATATTTCACAGGAAATCGTCTGTGGGTGAGAATTTTCCCCCTTTCTCTCTCCTCTCACACATGTAGGTTATATCTTCAGCGTAAGTAGGTTAGTCGCCCCCAGTAGAGAAGAGGCCTAACACTAACCTTTTTATTTAGGTCAGTCGGCCCCCCTTTTATTTCTTCCTTATATTGTCTGTTGGTGCCGTATTTACGTGTGCTGTGTTCTTCTTCTTCCTTCGTTCCTTCGTAGACTCTTATTTTTCCTTTCTTTCAATTTTCTTTTCCTCTTCCTTCTCTCCTACTCAGTTTGATGTTATTTATTGTCTGTTGGTGCCCTGTTTGTGTGCTCTATTCTTCCTTCCATCGTAGAACCTTCGTGTATTCTTATTTTTTCCGTCTTCCTGTGCATCTTTTCCTGTTCTACCTTCCTTCTCTCCTACTCAGTGTTATTCCCTGTTATTTTCTGACACTTGTATGAGCTGTGTTCATTTCCTGTCTGTCTGGCTTTGCATCATCTTTTCTTCCTTCCTTTGCATCTTCTTTTCTTGTTCTTTCTTCTTTTTCTCCCACCCTCTTTTATTTCCCATCATTATATCTGTATTTATTGTCTACTTCTGTTGGTAGCCTACTTCTGTGCACTTTCTTTTTCTTTCTTTAGTCCTTCGTGGATTCTTATGTTTTCTTTCTTTTTTTTCTGTCATTTTCTTTTTATTTTCACTTCCCCCCCCTTTTTTTTTTTTTTAAATTATCCGACCTTTGTGCTCACTCTCGTTCTTCCTTCCTTCGCACCTTCTAATACTTGTTTCCTTTCTTTCGTCCTTCTCTCCTTTTTTCCTTTCTGGTTATTCCTTTTCTCTCTCCTTTCTCTTATTTTGTTGTTTACTCTCTACCTGCCTTTCTTCTCCCGTTCTTTCCATTTCTCCCACTCCTCCTTCCTTTGATCTTTCTTCCATGCACCGTCCTTCCCGTCGTCTTGCGTTCCTTTCTGTTTCCTTCCTCTTCTCCTTGCTCCCCTCCCTCTTTCCTCCTCTCATCTCAAGCTTCCTCTTTCCTTCCGACTTCTTCTCCTCCCTCCCTCCCCTCTTTTCTCCTCTTCCTTCATTCATTCCTTTTCTGCTTCTTCCTTCATACTTGTTCATTGCATTCCTTACCCCTTCCCATAGCGGCCATCCTTCACCTTGCTTCCCTCATATCCTTCCTTCATTACTTTTTTTTTTTTTTATACTGCACCCGCATTCCTCTCTCTCTCTCTCTCTCTCTCTCTCTCTCTCATTCGCAAAATAATAAGTACGAGGAATGAGTTATTTTTATATCTTTAATTATCCAAAAGTATTTTCAAACACTAATTCCCTCTTCACCTCCTTGATATTTACATCTCTGTTTTTGGAGTAGTGGTAAATTTGATTATAGAGAGAGATAGATATATAGGTAGATATAGATATAATACATCACAACAGAGCCCTTGTTTCTGGTTTCCATGACCCTCTCAGCTGACTAAAATCGTCTGGCCTAAGCTGGATTTGTGTAATAGGCTGTTTTGACTCTAACTTGGCCTATAATTGCCATCTTCTCCACAGCTTTGATAAGACGTGGTTGCATGATTCACTGCACTTAAGGAATGAGGTGGGAATGAATCTCCTTGGTTACTAGTCTGTCAGCCCTCCAGCCTGACTACACCTGGCCATTAACTGAGCTAGAAGGTGTTCACGGCGCTGAACTGCCTTTACTAAATTGACCTAAAATTTCCATAATTGTTTTGAGTGCTTAGTTGTGAGAATATCGCCAGAATATGATGTTGGTCACGAAGAAGTGCTATGGCAAGGATGTAGAACAACAGCATTGTCTTTTTTGCTACTAAGCTTCGTGAAATAGGCAGCAAGAGGATGAAAATCTGGGGTAAATTATAGTAGAACCAATATAGTTCAATTAAAAACTCTGAGGTGGTTTGGCCATGTGGAGAGGATGGAGGGTGAAAGACTGACGAAGAGAGTGTATGTGAGTGAGGTGGAGGGGGAAAGAGGGAGGGGGAGGCCGAGGATGAGATGGAGGGATGGGGTGGAGAGGTATATGAGAGAGGGGGGTGTGAGCTGGGAGCAGGGGAGTGAAATGGCGACTTGGAGGCGATTTGTTTGTGGCCACCCCAAACGGGATTGAGGCGTCTGGCAATAGATAGATAGATAGAAAAACTCTATTAATAGGTCAGAGACTCATGGTTCACTCTTACTGTATTTATAAGTCCAAACAATATATTAATAACTCCTAGACGCATATGACTCTCTCTCTCACGTTATTTATTTAGCTGAGTTAATGTGAGAGTTGCGTTAGTGGTATTTTCGTGTTGTTTAGTGGGTAGGCGTTGATTGTGGTAAGAGGGTAAATGTTTGTGCAGGGTGTGTGTGTGTCAGGGCCTCACTTGTGTTGTAATCCCTGCTGTGTGACTCATACGGCTGCGTCTGTGTTCCATTCCCCCATTACTAACATCAGTGAACGTGCAGGTAGATTCGGTAGGATTGGCTATTAGTTGCTTGTCTCTCAGTGATGGTGGTGATGAATGATGATGGTGATATAGTGTATTTTTAAGACGTGCATGTGATTGGTTAAAAAACAAAAAAATCCCATGACCGTACACGTTAAGCTGAAGGTCTGTGTGTGCTGGTTTAAAAAAAAAAAAAAAAAAAAAAAAAAGTGCCCCTGACCGTACACTATGCTGAAGGTCCGTGTAGGTATTGGTATGTATGTATGTATGTACGCTTGTGTGTGTGTGTGTATACGTTGCGCCAAACTTCTTAAAGTGTCTCATACAGTTTAAATATTTTTGTCTCCTCTCCCTACCTGGCATTTCACACCTGACATAATTTAACCATTTTCATCCCTAATTTTCCATCCTATATACAGCCTCTTTCTCAGCTTGCTCCCTACCCGTCTTCTTTGTGCTTTCTATTATTTCTCTTTCATAATGTGCCTGTGAGTGTCTGAATGTCACGGACGAGGTCAGTTGTCATGAACTGAGGTACACAACTCGAGCGAGGGGTGGGGGGAGAGAGTGAGAGAGAGAGAGAGAGAGAGAGAGAGAGAGATGGGAAAGGGATTAGGAGGAATAGGGGAAGGTCAGAGGATGGGGAGAGGAGAGAGGGATGGATGGGGAACAGGGAAGAGAGGGAGATTGGAGAGAAAGGAAATAGGGAAGGGACAGAGGAGAGGAGGATGGATGGGGGAAAGGGAAGAGAGAGATTGAAGGGAGAGAGGGAATAAGGGAGGGACGAGAGATTCGGAGAGAAGGGGAGGGACGAGAGATTCGGAGAGAAGGGGAGGGACGAGAGATGGGGAGAGAAGAGAGGTATGGAGAGGAAAGAGAGGAGGGTTGAAAGGAGTGGGGGAAACGGCGAGGGATGAGGAGAGGAGAGACAGATGGTAAAGCAGGCTTCTAGGAGAGAGGAGAGACGGAGGTTGGAGGCCGAAAAGGAGTAGGGGAGAGAAGAAAAGAGAGGGGTGGTAGGGGGACAGTGGAGATGGAGAATAGAGAGAGGGAGAGTGGAGGGGAGAGGAAGGGAAGGAGGTAGTGAGAATGGCGAGGGAATATGTGAGTGGAGGAGGAAGGAAGGGAAGGAGACAGTGAGAATGGCGAGGGAATATGTGAGTGGAGGAGGAATGAAGGGAGAGAGGTGCTGTAAAGGGAAACAGAAGAGAGAGAAATCGTGAGAGAAGAGATACAGGAAGGAGGTACAGGGGGGATGGGGAAAGGAAGGTAGAGAGTGTGAAGGGAAAGAGATGGGGAAAGGAGAGTGGGAGAGAAAGAGGTGGGAGGGGAAAGGAAAGAAGGAAGAGGAAAGAGAAATATGACAGAACTTGGAGCAGAAATTTGGGAAAAAGTGAGAGTAAGGAAGGCGAAGAAAGAAAAATGGATGTTTCGGAATATATATTGGAAGTAAAGAGACTGAAGATGAAGAAGGAGAAAAGATTGAGGAAGTAAAGACGAAGAAAACTGGGACAGGAGGTAGGAGGTTTAAGAGAGAGAGAGAGAGAGATGAAAAGAGGAAGGAGGAACGATGGAGAAGAGGGAAAAGGGTGGGGGAGGGGGACAACTGGGCCGGATGTATGGATCCTGGCTAGGAGAGAGTGAAGGAGGGAGGGAAGGAGAGAAATGAGGAAAGGAAATTTAGAGGAAAACAGGCGTGCATGTAGACAGATGGTGTGTACGCGTAGGGTGGGGGGGGGGAGGGGAAGAGGATGGATAGAAATAAGATTGAGGCCGGGAAGGTTAATTCTGAGAGAGAGAATCTAGTCTATGTAACAAGGGAAGACCAGGTTGTTGGATGGTTGGGTGAGCAGGTTAATAGGCGTGGAATCCAGGTGTGAGATCAGGAGCCAAGAATTATCACCTGTTAGGACGAGTACAATCCAGACTTTTTTTTTTTCCAGACCTCCTATTCCAGACCAAGAGCCAGATTTATCTTTAACATTTCAGACCACTCGTTGGGTCTGTCCACTTCAGATATAATTAGGATTTCTCAGGCGGAGGACTGTCTGGGTCTACTCCTTTCTTTATATATATATATATTTACTCGTATTTCAAGACATCTTCAGAGTTAAATGAAGATATATTACAGACGAAAGCCTGATGGTGCTTCTTATTTGATTTTCCTGCTAGCTACGTAACATATATCACGTGCTTATGTGATACTGCCTTCGTAGGTGTGTGTGTGTGTCTAATGAGGTATGGTATACATTGATCACAGAGTTTAGGGGCGTTTGCCGCTGGAAATAGGGAAGGTTAGAGAAAGTGTTTCATAAATATTCGATACGGAAGGTCATTGGGAGTGATAAGGTGACTGAAGGTTGCGAAGGGAGTGCGGGTAAGGAGAGAGACGGAGGGACAGACGGGGTTTGTGTTGAGTCATCTGGCGGCAAACCAAATTATAGATGACTGCCCTTGCTTGCCAGGAGAGAGAGAGAGAGAGAGATCAGGTAGAAAAATAAAACTCGGCAATTATATAGATAAAAAAATTGTTATAGAGATGGAAGGTAATCATTTATCCATGTATTATATTTACCTAAATTGTTTACTGTTTATTATTTTCCTAACAAGCCTTTCTCCTTGGTTACAGGTGAGTGTGACGAGCAGAGGGAGAAGTTTGGAGATGTTGTGTGTAAGTTATGTGCTGTGTGTGTGTGTGTGAGAGAGAGAGAGAGAGAGAGAACAGTTCACTATAATCTTAACACATGTCCAACTTTAATACAGAGAGAGAGAGAGAGAGGGAAGCGATGTTATTGTGGAGAGAGAAATAAGAGAAGGAGAGGAGAATAGAAGGATAGAATTCGTTAATAGAAAGATTGGAGTTGTGGTGATACTCTATTCCTGCCTTTAACCACAACCACCAACATTACTGCCACTGTTCCTCCCTACCACAGCTATCACTTTACCTCCTGTGTCACTACCACCACCACTACCAACATTGTTACTATTATTCGTCTCAACCACAGCTACCAACATTAATAAAAGCTACCAGTATTGCTACCACATCTAACAACATTACTACCACCCTCATCACTACCACGGCTACTACCATCTCTGTCATTTCTACCACTAACACTACTACCACAGTTGCCAACATTGCTACCACCACTACCAACATTTAGACCAGCATTACTAGTACAGCAGCTGCCAACATTGCTGCCACTGCTACCAACATTGCTACCACCACTACCACTCTCACTTTCACTGTTCATCTGCTTCTGGTTATTTACTACCATTCCTACCACAGCTACCAGCTTATCTACCATCATTCGTCCCAGCCACAACCATTGCCTCCACATTTAACCTGCCAACAGTTGTACCAAAACTACCAACATTACCACCACAGTTGCCACCATTCAAACAAGATTTACTACCATTACTACCAACATTGTAGTAGTAGTAAGGTAGTAGTAGTAGTAGTAGTAATTGATATAAGGTAATGATGGTAGTTGTAGCTGTGGTTGGAAGAGGAAATAGTAGTACGGTAGTAGTAGTAGTAAATAATATTAACTGATGGTGGTAGCCGTAGTTGGAAGAGGAAGTAGTGGTAGTAGTAGTGGTAGTTATTGAGGTGAGGTGATTGTGGTAGCTGTGGTTGGTGGTAATGCTGGTAGTTGTGGTAGCGTGACTGACATCATCTTACCAGGACCAGAGCTGCAGACTAACCAGCCCTTTCCCACGACACTCACACCACCCAGCTAGCCAGTGAGAGAGAGAGAAAGAGACAGACAGACAGACAAACAGGGAGAGAGAGAGAGAGAGAGAGAGAGAGAGAGAGAGAGAATGTTTTAGTCTTTCATTGATCTGGGTTTGAAGGGGGGGGGAGAAATTCATGTTTTACTGTCTTTAATTTGATCTGAGTTTATTTTGAGAGAGAGAGAGAGAGAGAGGTTTTAATCTTTTACTGATCTGGGTTTAATATTGAGAGTGAGAGAGAGAGAGTTACATAAAGGTTGCATAGATACTGTTACACTCGGACCCTCAGACCCTGTAAGTGATCTGGTCTTACCCAGTCATGTCAGATGATGTTTTATTATATGTAGGTTTAATTTGGCAACTCACTGATGATTTTGTGTGTGTGTGTGTGTGTGTGTGTGTGTGTGTGTGTGTTTGTGTGTGTTTGAGAAAGAGGGAGAGAGAGAGAGTTAAGGAGAGGTGAGATGAAGGGGATAAGTTGATGGAGAGGGAGAGAGAGTTAAGGAAAGGTGATATGAAGTTGATAAGAAAGAGAGAGAGAGAGAGAATAGAATTGGGAAGAATGAAGAAAGAATAAGCCGGGTTAAGAAAAGATGAAGGGAATGAATTACTTGGGGAGAGAGAGGGAGAACTTGGAAGAATGAAGAGAGAATAAGTGAAGTTGAGGAAAGATGAAGGGAATGAGTTAATTGGAGAGAGAGAGAGAATGAAGGAAATGAATTAATTGGGGGAGAGAGAGAGAGAGAGAGAGAGAGAATCAGTACTAGAATCATCCCAACAGAAAGCCGCGTCTGCCACCAAAACGAAGAAAGCCTAAAAAGCCATTGCACTCAGCTTAACGACAGGCAAAGGTTAGCGACGTCCTCCACAACGTTCTCTTCTCCTCAGTGATTATGCTTTCCACGGCCTCTTTACAGGGCTGTTAGTTTTGCCTTTATCTGTCTTTCTGTGTCTGGCTGTCTCTTCTCCCTGAATGTTTCTGGCCGTCTCTTCAGTCTGTCTGTCTATCTGGCTGTCTCTTGTATCTCCTTTTATCTATCCCAGAGCTGTATTCCACCCGATGATTATCTTTCACATATAGCATCGCGGGCTGTTCTTTGTCTGTCAGTATCTATCTATCTGTCTGGCTGTTTATCTGTCTGTCTATATCTCGGCTGTATTACCCTCAGTGATTGTACCCTCCCCAGATATCTTCCAGAGCTGTTGGTTTTGTGTTACATGTTTGCAGACGTCCTAATCCCAGAGTCTACCAGAGATTATTGTATTCCTTACCGTATCATCACTCGCCTTCATTCCATCATCTCATTCCCATCTGCCCACCCTCATGCATTCCACTATAGCGTGTTTAATTTAACCTGATGCTCCCTAACCCCTTTCAGCTTAGTTGGCCAGGTTGTCAGATTGGAGGCTTGATTCCACTAGTAACCAAGGAGACTCGTCCGTGCATCATAACCAAAGGATCAAATGCAGCCACTTCTTAATTTGTTCAGGCTGTGGGAAGTTTGACTAGTAACCAAGGAGACTCATTCGACATTCTTGTATGATGACAAAAGGATCAAATGCAGCCACTTCTTAATTTGTTAAAGTTGTGAGAAGCTTGATTTGACTAATAACCAAGGAGACCAAGGAGACTCGTGTATGGTAACAAGGATCAGATGCAGCCAGGCCTAAATTTATTCAGGTTGAGAAGCTTGATTTGACTAGTAACCAAGGAGACTCGTGTATTATAACAAGGGTCAGATGCAGCCACGCCTAAATTTATTCAGGTTGTGGGACGCTTGATTTGACTAGTAACCAAGGAGACTCGTGTATTATAACAAGGGTCAGATGCAGCCACGCCTAAATTTATTCAGGTTGTGGGAAGCTTGATTTTACTAGTAACCAAGGAGACTCGTATGATGCAGCCACTTCTTAATTTATTCAAGGTGTGCCAGTTTCGTCAAATGAAAACAAACAATGCAGGTTATCTGTCCACCTTGTTCTTAATCATCTTTGTAATCTTTAATCAGCTTCGCCTCTAATCTAATCTTCATCTATCCCTGTCAGTTCACACAAAATTTACTGCAAGACCGGACCTTTTCGTAGGGAGAGTGATAGCCTACCCAGAATTAACCCGAATGCTGGCAATGTACGAAATGGGAGGAACCAAAAGCCCTTGAAAGTAACCCCTTGGGAAAGTTAAACCAAAAGAAAACCAATGGTAAGACTTTTTTCCTCCCTAAATGCCTGGAAACGTTGCACATAAATACTCGGGGTCATATACAGAAGGAAGGATTGATTGAGAAACGTTTTTGTAGAGTTGAAACGTTGTACCTTATTACTGGGGATCGTAGACAGAAATAAAGAGGATTAAGGTAGGTTTATGGGGGAATCTGAATACATGCCAGCTCTTTGCATTACACCTAGATTTGTGTGAGTTTGACCTTAGAAATATCACTGCAGCATCCCTATGTACCTTGTAGTTATTAGTTGTTAGTGTGTTGGTGAAGGTAACGGTGGTGGTAACGTTGGTGGTGGCGGTGATAGTGGGAGATGTGGTGGGGATGTTGGTGATGTGATGTTTGTAGTGTTGATGGGCTTAATGATAGAAGTGGTGATTGTGGGTGATAAGCTTCGGTGGTGATAGTGCCAGAGATAGTGATAGTAATAATAGCATAATAATAAGTGGTTTGCTTATAGTGGTGATGCCCCTGGTGGTGGTGGTAAATGGGGTATTGGTTGTAGTATTGGTGATAAGTAATGATGATAGTTATGATGGTGGTGGTGTTGGTAGTGGTATTGGTGGTGCTAATGTTGGTGTTGGAAATGGTGATGGTGGTGATATTGGTAGTGTTGGTAGTGGTAATGGTGTTAGGTGGGGTGGTGGTGGTAACTGTGGTAGCGTGGACTGGAGACTTAACTGGATGACTTGACCGTAATTGGAGTGTGCAATTTGGGTGGGTTGTAAGGAGGCCCCCCCCCTCCCTCTCTCTCTCTCTCTCTCTCTCTCTCTCTCTCTCTCATTTATAGCCTACCAAGCTTGTTCACAAATTCACTCTACGTACACACACTCAACCATTTTTCACACATATACATACACATTATTCAGGGTCTCTTTCACTCTTAAATAAATCCTCTCATTACTTCTGAAACACACACTCACGCCTACTCAGCTCCTCTCTCACTCATAACGTCACGAATTCGTAGACTTTTTATCTCCTTTCATGATATTATTATTATCTTTATTAGTAGTAGTAGTATCAGGATCATTTTTTTAATGTTCTTGTGATCATCAGCGTCATTATTTTAATCTATTATTATTACTCACAATCATCGTGCCAGTCATTTTCACTCCTTTTCACTCAGACCGGCGGGCCTCCATCAGCTTTCACTCTTTTCACCCCCGATTCGCGAAGTCACTTTAGCACCGTAACACATTCTGTAGTTTTATTTAGTTTGGGATTTAGAAAGTCTCCATCAGTCTCTTCAGGCCGGTGACTTAGGCAGATATTCTCATGGGTTAAGTAAATTCCCTGATACCTCTTCCTTAGCGATTTATTTTTGGATACGGGTGGTTAATATGGTTTTGTGTGTTGTTTATGCTGAATCTGGTGGTATTTGAATTATTTAGATGGAATATAAGAGGGTAGTAAGGTGTAATAATAAATCGCATAAGAAGAGGTGTTAGGGAGCTTCCATAACCGACGGAAAGATGACCCTTGGTGTTTAATTATTCTTGCATTGTACAGACGATTTTATTCATTATTTTATTTGTTTATTAATTATATATCAGAAATTAATTTTATGGCCTAACTAATTAATTTCATAAGTATTCTCCACCTTCCATTCTTTTTTTTTTCTTTTTTCTTTGTCACTAGATTTTATTAAAGATAGAAAAGTCTCAAATTGAAGTAGACAAAAATGTATTAACGTGTGCACGTGTTTCTCTCTCTCTCTCACACACACACACACACACACACACTCACACACACACACACACACACACACACACACACACACACACACACACACACACACACACACACACACACACACACAGCTATCGATCTGTCTTGAGAGAGAGAGGACCGTCATCACCAACACTTGTGCTGAACAAAGGCAGATAGAAAAATGAGAGGGGGGATTATTGGATGGTCTCTCTCTCTCTCTCTCTCTCTCTCTCTCTCTCTCTCTCTCTCTCTCTCTCTCTCTCTCTCTTGTCCTTGACCCTTCCTCATCACGGTTGTCTGAAAGTGCTTGTGTGTGTGTGTGTGCGTGTTATCGTGTTCATCTACCAGGTCCTTATGTTTTGTCTGGTGTGTTTGATGTTTGCATTTTGTGTTTAGTCGTTTGTGTATTGGTAAGCGGTTGTCTTTCGTGTTTTTTTTATGTGTTTATGTACGGTATGTATGTATGTGCTGGGTTCAGTGCTTCGGCTTGAGTGTGGTTGGTCTGTCTTTAGCAAGGCGAGGCGGTATAGTTTTTGACGGTTTGTGTATCTGTTGCCAGAATATCTCGTAAAGTTGTCGACGAATTTTCACCAAACCTTCAGAATTGTATGGAAGAAAGATCCCGTTTTTCCCTTCACTACGCGACAGCCTCCTTAAAAAATAATTGAATAAAAAAATAAATAAATGAAGAATAAACAGAATCGCCTGGAGATAGCAGGAAACGTTTTGAGGGAGTGAGAATGGTATTTGGATGATGAATAACTTTCCTGGAAAAAATTGACAACTTCACCTTGTTAAAATTGAAGTGGTGACAAGACTGGATGAGTGTACGTGTGTGTGTGTGTGTGTATGTGTGTGTGTGTGTGTGTGTGTATGTGTGTGTGTGTGTGTGTGTGTGTGTGTGTGTGAGAGAGAGAGAGGCTGAGAGAGAATCCATGTATTTCTTCACTTGTTTTTTTCGTTTTCTGTGACCCATATTCATCGGTGTTGACCTTTTATTGCGTAAGTCTTTTGTTTCTGTGTCAACACTCTTGGGTCGTCAGTGTCCTCGTGTGTGTGTGTGTGTGTGTGTGTGTGTGTGTGTGTGTGTGTATTTTTGTGACTGTATTGAGTGATGATGTGGGTTTTTGTATCGTGCTTTTTTTTGTCTGTGAGTATATTTTAACGTCTTTATTATTATTTTTTTTTCATTTTACATAAAATAGTTTTTTTTTTTTCTTTTTACATTAGTGTTTTTGTGAGTCGAGTTTTCCCTTTTCAAAATAATCTTTATTTTGCATGTAATTTAGTTTCTTGCAGTTCTTTTGCTTAGTGTTTAGCCTAAGTGTGTGGATCTCTCTCTCTCTCTCTCTCTCTCTCTCTCTCTCTCTCTCTCTCTCTCTCTCAGTACAGCATGTGAACCCGCAATAATGTAGCAAGTACTCCACACCCTCGCCTCTTCATGTCTTGTACGGTGTTGTTGGTGCCACGTACTAGGATTAAGGTCATTGGTGGGGGGGGGGGATTAGTGGGATCAGAATCTATCCTGTTAGGCTTCGTTTTTGGCTTCATGCTTCTAACGACGATTCTCTCTCTCTCTCTCTCTCTCTCTCTCTCTCTGTATGTGTGAGAGAGAGAGAGAGATTACGCTCACAGGCGCACAAACACACACCAGTCTCTCTCTGTCCATTCATCTATCCATCCGTCCTTTCATCCATCATATCCCCCCTTTCATCATCATTCCCCTTTCATTCACTCCAGTGCCTTCCTACCCTTCCCTCATCCCTTCCTCCTCCTTAAGTAACCCCTTAAATCTTCCTCCAGTCTCTCGTTATAGTCTCGAGGTGCACTATAAGTCTCCAAGTTCAGTCCCATATCACTTTCATGTTGCATATAGACGACATAAGATTGGGTAGGGTAGGTTAGAGGAGGGTTATGTTGGGGTGGATTTGATGTAGGGTAGGGTTGGATTAGGCTTAGTTGGGTGGGATATAAGTTGGGTTGGATTTGATGTTGGGTAGGGTTGGGTTTGGCTTAGTTGGGTAGGTTAGAGTAGGGTTAAGTTGGGTTGGATTCGATGTAGGGTAGGGTTGGGTTAGGCTTAGTTCGGTAGGTTAGGCTGGTTAGGTTTGGTTGGTTAGGGGTCGGGTTAAGTTTAGTTGGGTAGGTTTGAGGAGGGTTAGGTTCAGAAGGGTAGGGTTTGGTTACTTAGTAGGGTAAGGTTGGGTTGGGTAGGTTTAGGTTTGAGTTGAGTTAGGGGTAGGGTAGGATTGAGTATGGGAGGCGAGGGTTCAGTTAGTTTTGGGTAGAGGAGGTAAAAGATAGGTTAATTTAGATTAGTCGAGGGTAAGATTGGATTAATCAGTGGAGGCTGTGATAATTGGGTTAGAATAATTAGGTTTTGACTTGGTGAGGTCTGCGGGGGAGACCGAGAATGAGATGAAGGGATGAAGTTGAGATATAGCTATGCGAGAGAGGTGTGTGAGTTGAAGGAAGGGCAGTCAGATAGCATAGAACAGAGATTAGCAGGCGATTTGTTTGTAACCACCCCTTACGGGATGAAAGCGTGTAGCAGTAAACAGATAGATGGATAGATGTAAGGCTCTTGATTGTTCTCTCATACTCTAGATAAGACTCAATACTCTCCTCGTTTCTAAAATAACATAAAGTAGAATGGTTAACGCGTCAGATAAACAAACCATTAACGAAGGAGTGTCTGTAATTTAGTGTGATGTTGATCTCTGGTTTCAGTTTATGGTATTCTAGGCTTATTTCGGCGGGGTTATTATCGTATGAGAGAGAGAGAGAATTGCGTGCGTGCTCCCCCCCCCTCACACACACACACACACACACACACACACACACACACACACACACACACACACACACACACACACACACACACACACACCTTCATCCCTCTTATCTTATTGAGGTTGCTACACGAACTAAGTCTCCTCTCTTTGAAACCCTTCCTTCAAACACCTCCCTCCCTTTTCCTCCAACACCTCTTTGTATCACTTGCCATCCCTCTCAGCATCCCCACTCGGTCTGCATCCCCCATCCTTGTCTTCACCCTCTCCCCCCCCCCCCCCGCCCTCCACCTTCACTCATCCTGTCCCTGATCTTTCTATTCAATCTTCCTCTCCTTTCTCCCTCAGCACCCCACCCTCACTCCGCCCATCCTCTCTTCACCCTCCTTTTCACCCCATCATCATCACCGTCCTTATCTCCCTCATCCTTTTCACCCTCCCCATCTCCCCCATCTCCTTCACCCTCCCTGTCTCCCTCACCCTCTTCACCCTCCCCACCCTCCCTCTCACCCACTGTACGCCTCTCATATAATATACATACACTTACGCATACAAATCCACAGTAACAAACATTATACCCTACCGCTGTGCACTAAGACATAACAGAGAGGAGGGAGAGAGAGACAGAGAGAGAGAGAGAGAGAAAGGGGGGGGGAGGTTACATAACGCACATTTATCACACTCGATAGCACGCACTTCTTTCACCGTAACTTGGCCCAGATTTATGTCTTTTTTACTGCTGGTTTCACGTAGCTCTGCGGCAGAATAGAAAAATACTGTGGCTGCGCATCCGTTCCGTGGCGCTTCTTCGTGACTAGCATCATTCCTTTGTTAACCTCACGTTACAGATCGGCATTCAAGGTGGAGTGATGGCAATTTTAGGCCATGTTTAAGGAAAAGGCGTATAGTAGTTAGGAAGAAAAGCCACTTACACAGTAGCACATAGTAATGATCCACACGCTAAAGAATATATTGTATCTATGCCTATGTTGAATATCCAAACATCACACACTTTCGTCACACAATTACACAACGAACACAATCACAGTTTAATACAAGCTTAGTCAGTACACACACACACACACACACACACACACACACACACACACACACACACACACACACAGTTGCCAAGGGTAGGGAGGGAACAAACAAACACGCAAGCTGCCTCCCTTTGGCTTCCTCGGCGCCCTCACCTCCCTTTTTTAGGCTTTGTGTGTGTGTGTGTGTGTGTGTGTGTGTGTGTGTGTGTGTGTGTGTGTGTGTGTGTGTAGAAGATAGGCCATATTCATAATCACGTGGGTATACATGTGGTTTTTATAAAGTCTTGTGTGTGTAACTCATTATGCTACTTTGAACGTGTGTAGGTATGTGTGCTTGCGTGATCAGGCTGTGTGCGTGACTAAGTACGTGATTGTGTACATTGTGTCCATGTTTGTGTGTGTGCATCGATTTGAATATCATGTTGTCGTTTCATTTAATATTTGTTCATTATATTTAGCGCGTTAGTAAAGTTGGATTCACCTGCTGTTTTGATAATTAATTGATGTTAATTGCAGCTTTTATTTTCGTCTTTATTGCTTTTATATTTTTGTATTTTCGGTTTTATTTTCGTCTCTGCGCTTGTGTTTTTATTGCGTGTTTATTTCTGTATTTGCGGTTTCATTCTCGTCTCTGTGCTCGTGTTTTTATTTTTATGCATTTGTTTTGTGTAAAGTCGAGAGTTAGATGCAGGGAAGAATGGTAATGAAGTGAGGAGAGGGATGGATTGGATGGGGGAAAGGAAAAATGGTGAAATGTTGAGAGAAGGAGAGGAAAGTGGGGTTACAACAAGGCGTGGAAAGAATGAAAGGGGTCAGGAAATACTGAGAGAGAGATGAGAGAGATTTAAGTGTACGAAATATGTATTTTTTGTTTTTTTGGTCGACTTTATATACATTGGTGGGTAGATAGATAGATAGATACCGGTAAATAGATAGATAGGTAGGTTAATAGATCGTGTAGGCCTGTTTTCCATTCCATAACAAGATTTTCCCTTCTTCCAGGTGAGAGTGACGGGCAAGGGAGAAAGTTGGGGAGTATTGTTGTTGGTAAGTTGTTAGTGGTGTGTGTGTGTGTGTGTGTGTGTGTGTGTGAGAGAGAGAGAGAGAGTTATATTTTTCTCCTCCTCCTCCTAATTAAGACAACTAAAACTAATACTCCTGTCTACTAATAGCTCTCGGATGTAGAGTAGTTCAAACTTTTGAGGGGGACATAATCGTTCTCTGTCTGTCTGTCTGTCTCTCTCTCTCTCTCTCTCTCTCTCTCTCTCTCTTCTCCTCCTCCTCCTCCTCCGCCTCCTCCTCAGTACCACTAAATACTAACTCTATCAACTAATACTTATAGAGTAGTTCAAACGTTTAAGGGGGACATCTTGGTGGGGGAGAAACGTTTATGGGCTCGTGTAAAGAAACAAGTTAATGGCACTCGGAAACGGGCTGCCTACTTGTGTCCAGAGAGAGAGAGAGAGAGATCCCGTGTGTGAATAGATAGATGGATGGATGTGGATGTTTAGATAGTTTGATAAATTCCATAATTCAAAGATTGAGAGATGGCAGACGCTGGAAATGGGCAAAGATTACTGAAGGAAACGGATAGAGAGAGAGAGAGATGAGATAGAGAAAGAGAGAGAGGAAGTTCTTGCTTACATGAACCAGCCCACGTCATCTTTATAGTGAGAATTTAAGTCATATTATTATGGGAGGCGGTACATTATTTTTACCCCTTTGCTTTATTTCTTCAGTTCGGTCCTTGTGTGTTCCGGGGGCGGCTCAGTCTGCTGGTGTGGGTGTGGGTGGCAGTGTGAGTAGGTGTGGGTGGCAGTGTGAGTAGGGTGTGGGTGGCAGTGTGAGTAGGTTGTGAGTGGCAGTGTGAGTAGGGTGTGGGTGGCAGTGTGAGTAGGGTGTGGGTGGCAGTGTGAGTAGGGTGTGGGTGGCAGTGTGAGTAGGGTGAGGGTGGCAGTGTGAGTAGGGTGTGGGTGGCAGTGTGAGTAGGGTGTGGGTGGCAGTGTGAGTAGGAAGGGAAGAGAAGTTTGGGGATGGACACAAGGAATCGCTCAAGAGAAAAAAAAAGGGGGGCGTTATATATGGACTACCCTATATATTTTTCCTCTTAATTCATTTTTATTTTATTATATTTATTTTTTAGCTTAAGGCTTCATGAACAACAGGGGTTAGACCCTTCATTAGCCTCTCTCTCTCTCTCTCTCTCTCTCTCTCTCTAATACAGAAACAAGTCGCCACATTCAGGAAAATAATAAGGGAAGCTCGATCTTTTGTCACAAGTTTTAATCATTTCTGTACCTAATTCGTTTGAAAAATTCTCCCCGAAGCTGAATATAATGTTTAAGGGAAAGTTAGGATAGGGGAAAAACTGTGACATCAAAGTGGCGTGGTTAAAGGTGAAGTGTAGTGTGATGGTGGTGATTGTGGTGGTTATAGACATGACTCTCGCTCTCTCTCTCTCTCTCTCTCTCTCTCTCTCTCAACTTTTCTATATAACTGTGTCGGGAAATTTGATAACTGGGTGGTGGTGGTGGTGGTGGCAGAAATAACTGTTGTGGTGTTTAGGATGTTATATATTTGGGTTATAATAGTAATAGTTGACAGTTAAGGTTCAGTTACACACACACACACACACACACACACACACACACCATGTTGCAGGTTTTATGTATGCACACAGCAGGTGCAGAGTTTACACACATACACACACCATGTTTCAGGTTTTATGTATGCACACAACAGATTCAGAGTTTACACACACACACACACACACACACACACACACACACACACCATGTTTCAGGTTTATGTATGCACACTACAGATGCAGAGTTTACACACACACACACACACACACACACACACACACACACACACACACACACACACACACACAGTATTTACAAATGATGATTGCGTCATTGCCAGTTATAGGCTGTGACTGTTTATAAACTCACATAAGCTGTCTGGTCTTTGTGTTCTGTGTGTGCATGTGTGTGTGTGTGTCTCCGGTAGTGTTAATGTGTTTGCGTGAGGATGTTCCTTAATATGTTTTTGTTTTTAAGGGCTTTGTGTGTGTGTGTGTGTGTGTGTGTGTGTGTGTGTGTGTGTGTGTGTGTGTGTGTGTGTGTGTGAACTAATTGGACAGCAGTTGCGTGTCTCAGCTGATGTTATTATGTTGATGGTGAGGCAGACTGGCAGGCGGACAGAGATGGGGAAGTGAATAAACAATATAGGGAGGAGGGAGGGATTTGATTTGTTAGTGTGTGTGTGTGTGTGTGTGTGTGTGTGTGTGTGTGTGTGTGTGTGTGTGTGTGTAGTGCCAAAGCCAAATCCACATAGCCTACTAATCCTATAGCCAAACACACACACACACACAGCCGCCTGACGTCACCTTGGCTCTACACCAGGCATCGCCAGGTGGGTCATACCAAGCAGGAAAAGAGAGAGAGAGAGAGAGAGAGAGGAAGCAGAAAAGAAATACAGAACAGGAAACAGCAACGACGGAGGGAGGGTAAAAAGGCGAGAGAGAGAGAGAGAGAGAGAGAGAGGGGGGGGCGGCAAAACTAATACCATCCTAGTCAATAGAGACACGGAGAGAAAATACAGGTTATAGCAATGAATACTGTCCCCCTCCCCCCCCTCTCTCTCTCTCATGTGTCGCTGTTCCGTACTCTCTACATTCGTTTCTCCCTCCTCTTTCCCTTCCTTTCTTCCCCATTATTCTTACCATCCTCCTGTTCCTTTTGATAGGGTAAGATAGATAGAAAGGTAAGGTAGATAAACAGATACGTAGATAGGTAGAATGTTATAGATAGAATGATAGATATATGGGTAGAAAGGTAGGATCAATTAATAGGTAGATAGAAGGTAGAATAGATAAATAGGTAGGGGAAATGTTAGGTAGATTGACTCAGGGTAGAATATATTGATAAAGGTTGAAAGTCATGTGGTAGAAATAATGTAGGTGTGAGTTGTACAGGGGTTGTGTGTACTCTGATGTGCAAGAAGTTGAGTGAGTGGGTGGGGGAAGTAGTGTGCGTGTGTGTGTGTGAGAGAGAGAGAGAGAGAGAGAGAGAATGAAAGTGGAAATGAGGTAAATTGGATAGACAGACTGGCAGACTTACAGCGGAGAGAGGGAGAGAGAGAGAGAGAGACCGTTCAAGTGAGGATTGTCACTCGCATCACGTGGCTTTCGACGTGCCTGGCCGTGATAGGTAGGTAGGTCGGTGTGTAGGTAGATAAGTACTGTAGGTAGGTAGGTAGGTAAGTAGGCAAGTAAGAGTAGGTAAGTGTTTCAGTAGTGAGGTAAGAACAGAGTAAAAGTTGGGTAGATAGGTGGATGTGGTTGTTATGGTAGGTAGATATGTAAGTATTTGGGATGTGTTGGTAGGTAGGTGGGTGGGTATGGTTAAGTTGTAAGTAGGTTAGTGAGAATAGGTAGGTAGAAGTGTCGGTAGGTGTCTATTTGATAGGTACTGTAGGTAGGGGTGGGTGGGTATGTAGGAAGATAGGAGAGTGTGTAAGTAAAAGGGTAAGTATAAAACCTGTACGGGGTAGGTAGGTAGCCTTGGTTGGTTGGTAGGTAGGAAAGGAAGTATGTATGTAGGTAGAGAAGGTAGGTAGTTTATGGGTAAGAGCGCGGGTAGGTTGGTAAGTAGGAGTGTTGTATTGAGGTAGGTAGACGGGTAGGTAAGTAGGTAGTGAGGTAACAGAGGTGATTGGTCGGAAGAGAATGTTGGAGCCAGGTGGAGAGAGAGAGAGACGCATTAAAGAGGTGACAGCAGCAGAGAAAGTACATGCATACATAGACCACACAGACCTAGTGCAGAAAGGTACATAAATATACAGAGTAGGCTGTGCAGACCTTACCATTCCGTTCAGGGCAGTCTGGCCTTTAAAGAAATGTTGATACTGTGTGTGTGTGTGTGTGTGTCTGTCTCTCTCTCTCTCTCTCTATCAGTCTGTGTGTGTGAGAGAGAGAGAGAGAGAAAGGTGGTGATAGGATAGTGAAAGTGAGAGTTAAGGGCTGACGGATTACCCAAGCTAGGCTACCTGTTCTGCCACTATTACCACAACTACCACCATCACCACCACCTGTTCTGGGACCTACCGCCATCGCCGCCAACATTCGCCTTTCACCATCACATGTCTGACTCCCCCTCCCCATTTCTTCCCCCTCCCTCCCCTCCTCCTTCCCCCTCCCTCAGTCTGTCTTACCGTTACCTCTTTTCCTTATCTGGCACTTGCACCTACTACCTTATCTATCTATCTGTCTATCTATCTATCTATCTATCCGTCTGCTTATTTGTATCTACCTGTCTGCTAGGTTTTTTGTCATTATTTTTTTTTTCCTGTGATAAGTAACTAGGAAGGTAATTTAGGAAGGTCAGTAGGTAGGTGGGTAAAGGTGAAAGTAAGTAGAAAGGTAAGTACTTGGGGATCAGGTAAGTAGGAAGGTAGGTAGGTAAATATGAAACGAAATCAGTAAGAAATGTAAGTACCTGGGGATCAGGTAAGTAGGAAGGTAGGTAGGTAGGTGAGGAAGATAATTAGAGTGGCTGACGAGGTAGAAAGTGTAACTAAGAAATTGAGAGTAGTTGTAGGTATGGTAGAGTGTGATAGTATGTAGGTGGGAGCAGGTAGAGGGTATGTGCCGGGTACTTGTGGTGTGAGCAAGAAGTGAGAGAGAGAGAGAATTTGCAAGTTGTAATCTAATGACGGATCTCTTTCAATAGTGTCATTATCTGTGTCTTAATCTCAATTCATGTTATTTCACTTTCATTCTCTCTCTCTCTCTCTCTCTCTCTCTCTCTATCTCTCTATCTCTCTCTCTCTCTCTCTCTCTCTCTCTCTCTCTCTCTCATTTTCACACTTAGTACCCCACCCCGTCTAGTCCTGAGATAGTTTTGCTGGAAACCTGTGGCCCTTCTAGTGTATGGATGGCCAGGTATAGGGTAGTAAAAACTGTAGGCTACTTTCTAATGGAGAGTTACACAGACCTCACAGATCTTGAGGTTCCTGTGGGGGAGTTTGGCCATATCGCTAATGGAAGTGTACATATATTCTACGAGCGGAATTGAAAGAGAGAGAGGCTATGGTTCTTTATGTGGTCCGACCTTTAATGAGAAACTTGCTACGTAATTACGGAAGGTGAGAGAGAGAGAGAGAGAGAGCTATGCAGGGTTCCTTGACCAGAATTACGTCTCCAGTGTTGTGAATAATAATAATGCTGTCCTTCTGAGGGATTGAACCCTTTCTCTTCCACGCACGTCCTTGAGGGTTTTATTCAGCTTAACCCCAGACGATTTTATACAGGTGATATATGTCCAGGCTTTAGGGGAATTAAAGTTAGCTCCTTTCTTTAAAACTGTCTCCATCCTTTAAAACTTTATCCATTCATAACATCTCTTGAGTTATTTTATTCAGTCTAAGAACACGGCGATTTTCAGCTGATAAATATTCAATAAATGTAAGTCGATATTTATTTTGTGTGTGTGTGTGTGTGTGTGTGTGTGTGTGTGTGTGTGTGTAAATCAGCGTATCATTTTTATCTGACTTCCCTTTTCGCCTTAAACTTACTCTGATTTTCGTCCTTTTGCAACTTATTTCACGTAGCTCAATGGCTGTACATTTTATGCTCCCTTACTTAATAATTTCTCCATAGTGTTAAGCTCTCTAGCGTTGAAGATGGAGAGGTGGCAATTCTAGGCCAAGTAGGAGTGAAAAGAGTATAGCAGTAATGGATTGTTTTGTTGAGAGAAGTGTTGGTTACCAGAAAGTTAAATTTCTCTCTCTCTCTCTCTCTCTCTCTCTCTCTCTCTCTCTCTCTCTCTCTCTCTCTCTCTCTCGGGTCAGTTTGTACCAGGTGGAAATGGTTCTTATTACTTATTTCGTTTGGTTGTTTCAAGGTTAGGGTGGTATTAGGGCTGAGAGAGAGAAAGTATTTGTGTATACTGTTTTCCTGTATACTATATGTGTATGTGTGTGTGTGTGAGAGAGAGAGAGAGAGAGAGAGTTTAAGGATCTGTGTTTACTGTTTTCCTGTCTCGTGTGTGTGTGTGTGTGTGTGTGTGTGTGTGTGTGTGTTTCAGTGTGTGTGTGTGTGTGTTTCAAGGTTAAGGGAGTGTTTGGTTTCTGGTTTGTGCGCGTCTTTTTTGCGGTTAGAGGGAGAGAGAGAGAGAGGTTTACCACAGGATGAGGTCTCTCTCTCTCTCTAACTTTCTTGATTAATCACCCTCTCCCTCTTCATTTCTCCTCTTTCCTTCCATCCATTGGTAGTTTTCTTGCCTTTCTGTAGTTTTTTCCTGCCCATCCTTCCTTCTCGTTGCCCATCTATCCATTCTGTACTTCTTTCGTTCCCTCTTCCTTCCATCCTTCCTTCACCCACACTTTCCTTCCTTCCTTCGTTCATTCCGTCTGTGTTATCCTCCTTTTTGTCTCCCTTCACCAGTACATCAATCCCTCCCTGGTGTATATATTTTCTTCTTTCTCAGTCAAAATCCATGCTTTCTTTCATTTGCCTCATCTTTCCACTTTTCTTCGTCCCTCTCTCCTTCCTTTCCTCCCTTGCCTCCTTCCTTCTTCCTCGTTCTTTCTCTCCATCTCCTCCAACTTGACATGCGTAATAACCTGACCTGCTCAGTCACCTTCCATGTAGCAACACCTGGCGCCCTCCCCCCCTGCAGGCCACAGATACGGACGCTTACATAAATACGCACACATGTACACTTAAAGCACGTAGCCTACATACAGTTGCTTGTTTGTAGTAGCTACTGTATTTTAAACGTAGTGTACATTCGTTAACGTACACACGTGCATATTTTACATACATACATACACACATACATACACACACATACATACATACATACACGTTTACAACACACGCACGTAGGCATTGACTCACGTACTGTACGGATATAAATACACGTACCGTACATTAACATATAAATACTTTAATGACATGTAGACACGTATATTCTCTTTGTGTATGTGCTGGTCGTGGCTAGACACACACACACACACACACACACACACACACACACACACACACACACACACACACACACACACACACACACACACACACACAAAACCACTACGCACATAACCTGTCACACCCTCCTCCTGCTCCTCCTCCACCTCCTCCTCTCTCATTCTCTTCCCTCATATCCTCCTCAAGAGCGTACCCTGATTAGTAACATCTCAGACACTCTTCCCCCCATCCTTCCTCCTCCCCTTCACCACCACCACCACTACCAATCTACCCTCTCCTTGTCCTCCTTTGCCCTACATACAACCAGTTTCCACGAGGTAGACTGTGGCGGGTGCTATCAAGAATTATAAGTAATGTGGAGAAGTGCAGGGATTTAATCAGTCTTATCCAGAACTTGACACGTTCACGGCAGCTTGGTGATAAAATTATATAAACTTTTACCCTGTTGTCTTGATGATCATATCGCGGAAAATTACAACAGCGCGTCATCTTCCTGTTGTTCTGTACCGGTCCGTTTGACATCCAGTGCAGGACCGAACCGTCTCTTGGGAAGGAGAGTTATTGTCAGGATGAATACACGCTCATGCTGGGCAAGTACGAATTATACTTTGTGTGTGTGTGTGTGTGTGTGTGTGTGTGTGTGTTTAGCTCCTCTTTACATGCTGGCTTGAGGTAACAGCCACCAGTATATATCTCTTTCCTTATCATACCCATTGACGTTATAGCCCAGAATCTTTTCATTTCTACCTAATACTAACAGTTGCTGTAATATACCCTTTGCTTTACCTCCTGTCCTCTTTTTCCTCCTCTTTCCTCCTCCTCTTGCTCCCCCTCCCTCAGCACTCTTCCTCCTCCTCCTCCTCCTCCTCTCCCCTCCAGCTCCTCTGCTTCTTCACCAGCTCCTTCCTCTACTCTTCAGTGCTTCCGTTACTACTCCGTTCAAGCGTTTACTCCCCCTCCCTCAACCTCGCCTTCTTCCATTCCTCGTATTTCTCTCTCTCTCTCTCTCTCTCTCTCTCTCTCTCTCTCTCTCTCTCTCTCTCTCTCCGTGTGTGTGTGTGTGTGTGTGTGTGTGTGTGTGTGTGTGTGTGTGTGTATGTCCGTGTCCATATACAGATATAGAAGGGAGAGAGAGAGAGTCTTGAAGTCTCCCCTTGTCTGTCAGTTTCCACTTATCTTTTCTCTCCACAGCTTACTTACTCTCTCCCTCTTCCTCTTCCTTGTTCCTCCCATTCCCCGACCCCTTTCCCTCCTCCCCTTCTTCTCCTTCCCCGACATGTCCCTTTCTCTCCTGTTCCTTCCATCCTCCTCCCTATACTCTGTCCCTCCTTTCATCCACTTCCCCTCTCCCCCTCTTCCCCTCCTTTCATCCACTTCCCCTCTCCCCCTCTTCCCCTCCTTTCATCCTCTTTCCCTCCCCTCCTCTTCCTCTCCTTTCATCCTCTCTCCCTCCCCTCCTCTCTCCCATCTCCCCCTGCTCACTCCCTCCCTCCTCCCCCCATGCCTTCCTCCCACGTGCTTACGTACATTGAATTTCCTACTTCCTGGATGGTTTGCGTGGCTGCCTTCTCTCTCCTCCTTCCTCCCCCTTCCCCTTCCCTCCTCCCCTTCCTCGCCCTCCCCCTTCCCTCCCCTCCCCCTTCTCCTTCCCTCCCTCCCCTATCCTCTTCTCCCCCCCCCTCTCTCTCTCTCAAACTCTTTTCCCTCCTTTTTTGGTGTCCTTTCACTCCGTCATTATTTACTCTCTCTCTCTCTCTCTCTCTCTCTCTCTCTCTCTCTCTCTCTCTCTCTCTCTCTCTCTCTCTCTCTCTCTCTCTCTCCCTCTCTCTCTCTCTCTCTCCCTCTCTCTCTCTCTCTCTCTCTCTCATTTCCTATTTACCTACCTTTGTAAGCTCACCTGCCGTCTTTCCCATTGTCTGCCCGTTCCCTGCCTGTCTGCCTCACTCTAAGTCTTCATCTCAGTTTTATTTCTTCACCTTTTCATTGGATTGTTTGTGTTTGCGTATTGTCGTTTGTGTCTCTCCATATATCTCCCCTGTGTGTTTGCTGGCGTGCTTGTTTTTAGCCTTGTTTGCGTATGTGCTTATTTTGTTTGCCTCTCTTTACCTCTTTTATTTATTTTTTGTTTACCATTTTCTGCCTCTTTGCCTGTCCATTCATCCCCCCCCTCCCTCATTTCCCTCGTTGGCTGGTTTTGTTTGTCTGTAGTCTTGTTTGCCTGTCTCTCTCTCTCTCTGTTTTTTCTGCATCTCTGCCAGTCTGCGTGTTATTGTCTGATGGCCGTATCTTTTCCTGACTCTGCTTAATTCTTTCTCTCTCTCTCTCTCCGGACGAAGACGGGGGGGGAGGGGGGCATGAAGGACGTCCCTCTGCAACGGATTAGTGGCACTCAAAGGCCCAGGCCCCTCCCCCCCTCTCTCTCTCTCTCATAATAGCAGCGAGATTGAGTGAACCCTAATTTGTCATCATCTCTTTACCTGCCGTACCTGTCTATATCAGTCTGTCTATCTCACTCGCACACATGTCTGTCTATCTATCTGTCTCACACTCACACACACTAAACAGTAGCCTACTACCATTTTCCTATTCATCCAATTCTATTCAATCGTCTTATACAACTCAAGGATTCTCTCTCTCTCTCTCTCTCTCTCTCTCTCTCTCTCTCTCTCTCTCTCTCTCTCTCTCTCTCTCTCTCTCTCTCTCTCCTCTATAGTCATCCAACCTCCACTTTATCTTCGTTATATTTCACGTCCACCCGACTCTGCACGCACCCCACACCCTCATCCACTCATCCACACAGTTACAATCAGTCCACATTATTCCTGCCCTCATCCACGCACAGATCTACGTTTCTTCCACATCACGTTATATTTGTTCTCTCATCCACTTCATCACAGATCTATCTTCCACATCAAATTATCCCTCTTTTATCCACTCACCGTCACACATCTACCCTTCATCCACATTGTCCTTGTTCTTACATCCACTCTCACAAATCTACCCTTCTTCCACATCAGATTATCCTTCTTTCATCCACTCACTATCACACATCTACCCTTCATCCACATCACATTTCACTGACCCTCTCTCCCTATTAGTCTTCCATACATTCCTTATTTACACATCCACATACACCGTAATTCATCGTTTATGCATCTTAGAATTTACCTCCCCCCAAAATAATAATTATACAACTTTCATACACATAAGGTCTCTCCACCTGAATAATCCACTTAACACTAGTCCACACTTCCACCCTCCTAGCGAACTCATTCATCACATCCACGATCCATCCACCCATGCAACCGTCCTGCCATTTTATCCATACACCCATTCATATATTCCTCCATCTTCTAGACTCATCCATCCATCCATCCACACAACTTCTAACCTCATACCTTCAGCTACTGGCTTCGTTCTTCATTCAGAAATTCATCCTTTCACCCATACACACTATTCTTCCATTCATCAAGCCACATATCTCAAGCCCCACACACCTCTTGATTTCACCATCTATCCATTCATCCATTCAGTCATCTGTCCATCCATCCATTCAGCCATCTGTATATCTGTCCATCCATTTAGACATCCATCTATCCATCCGTCCCTCTATCAATCCATCCATCCATCCAAGAATACAGCATGCTTCCACTTATACAGTTGTTAATCAGTCATGTATCCAAATAACCCAGAGCTGTATACCTCCACCCTCCTGACTCATCCATCCTGCCAGCCACGCACGAAGTTTTCATACCTTCACTCATACTTCACTCATACATCCACATAACCCCGACATACACGGCTACTCTCCTAACTCATCCATCATCCACACGCTCTTCCCGTCACCCGGCCATCCATCCATCCACGCATACATACATAATCCATCCGTCCATCCATTCCACTTAATCTATCCACGCACTATCCCTTACTCATGCATCCACCTAACCCCTACCCACATCTCCACCCTCCTGACTCATCCATCATCCACACGTTAATGTCACCCTGTCATCCACCTTCCCCCCCACCCCCACGCCCACTTATCGCCCACCCACCCTTTGCACATCCGGGACCTGCCCACAGCTAGTGTCTGTTTAGGTGTGTGTGTGTGTGTGTGTGTGTGTGTTGATGGTTTGCTTTATATATTGTACATTATTCTGAGTTAGGCCTGTGTGTGTTTGTGAAATTTCTTGTTTGGTTTATGTCTTGTGTTTGTTTTTTGTTGTAGGTTTGTCTTGTTTCAGGTTTGTGTGTGTGTGTGTGTGTGTGTGTGTGTGTGGAGAGGGAGAGAGAGAAGGCAATTTTCAGATCCAGATGGAGGTTAGGAAGTGGAGTGGGTAAGATGATAGAGTGGGGGGGGGGGTAGGAAAGTGGAGTGCGATTGAGTGGAATAGGCAAGATGAGAGGAGTGGAGTAGGGAGGTGGAGGCTGGTGCGTAGGAAGAGGAAGGTGTTGGAGTGGGCATAATATGTCGAGTGGACAGGGAGAGAGAGAGAGAGTTATTTGAGAACCTTGGTGGAAGATAAAAATGAGAGAGAGAGGATCTTGATGATGGAAAAGTGATATGCTAACAAAAATTACACATAGTAAATGGATTTTAAAGGGAGAGAGAATTAGGGGATGTGTAGATTCTTTATGTAAGTTACGAGTTGGTTGTGTATGCGGTGTTGGTTTCAAGTGTGGGGTGTTGCATCATACCTTCCATCGTCTCCTCCTTATCCCTCTCCTCTCCTTCCTCTTCCTCCATCCTTCCTTCTCCCTCTCCTCCCTTCTTCCTTCTTTCTCTTGTTGTGTTCTGTCTTTTTTGCATTCTTCATTCCCTCACGTTTCTTCCCCTTCTTTCCTGTCTTCCTGCCTCCCTGCCGTCCATCCTCTCCTTGCATCCTTTTTTCTCACTCTCCCTGCCTTCCTCCAGCCTGCTTGCCTACTTACCTACCTACCTGCCTCTTCTTCCCTCCCTCCTTCCTTCCTTCCTTTTAAACCCCTACTTTCTGCCTCCCTCTATACCTTTCGTATGCCTCTCTACCTCCTTCCCTCTCTCTCTTCCTTTCTACCCTTGTCATCGTTCCTTCCTACCTCCGCCTGCTCTTTTCTTGTACCTCTCTCTTTTACATCCTACCTCTCTTTCATCCTAGCCCTCTCTTTTCCGTCATTCCTGGCTCCCATCTTACCTCTCCCTCTCTTCCATCCCACACCTCTCTCTGTTCGTACATCCTACCTCTCTCACTCTCTCATCTCATACATCCTACTGTATTTATCTCTCTTCTTTCTTCCATCCAACCTCTGTCTCTCCTCTACCTCTGTCCTTTCCATCCTACCTCTCTCCTCACCCATCATACCTCACTCCTTGTCTCTCTCTTTCCCATTCTACGTCTTCTTCCTTTTCCATCCTACCTCTGTCTTTCCTTTACCTCTTGCTTTTCCATCCTACCTACCTCCTCACCCATCCTACCTCTCTCCTTTCTTGTCTCTGTCCCATCCTACGTCTTCCTTCTGCCTTCTTCTTTATCTTCCTTATCATCAGCAAACACCAGCTCTGCCACTAACTCTTCATTTGCCCTGTAGATCGATATTGTGTCACGGGGGCGCTGCTTTTTGGTACATGGGGAGGGGAGAAGGATGTGAGGGAGTGAAAGGCGGATTTGGGAAGGAAATGAGGAAGATGGAGATGAGATTAGCAGAAGGGAAGGAAAGGGGGAAGAGGAAGTAATACTGAGTTGGGAGGGAGAGAGAGAGAGAGAGAGGAAGAAAGAAGAGGGGGAAGGAGGAGGATATTACATAATCAGATTAATAGTCTTGGAGTCCATTGGTTATGTCATATGTAGGTCTTGCTTCCTCTCTCTCTCTCTCTCTCTCTCATTTGTATATATTATCAGTCTGTCCCTAATTTTCTGTCCCAATTGTGCTCTTTGTGTTGATCTTCTCCTCCTCCCTCCTCCTCCTCCTCCTCCTCCTCCTCATTGATTTCGTCTGTTGTTACTTACTTCTGTTTTCTTACTGGTACTCTTATGTCTTTCATCCATTCTGATTTAATTCGTTTCTATATTCCTGTTTTATTTTCTTAAAGTTTTTAATTCTCATCGTAAATCATCCCTTTTGCTATCTTCCCATCCACAACATCATTTCTCTCTCTCTCTCTCTCTCTCTCTCCATAGCCCTTCTTTCATCCAGTATCCCATGCCTCCATCCGTCACTCGCCATTCATTCATTCATTCATGTTGCCAACCATTCATCTCTGTCATCTTCCCCTCCCCCTTCCTTGCATACCATCTTCCCTTGTCTTCATTTATTTCTTAGTTTTAATCGCATTGTCTTTGTATATCCTTGTCTTATTTACCTGAAGTATTCGTCTCTTTTAACCCCCTCCCCCCTTTCTGTAGTGTATTATAATTCATTTTCTTTATTCCCTTAAGTGGTTCTTGATTTTCACTTTTCTTCGCTTCTTCCTTATCTTCCATCTTTCTTTTATTCATTTTAAGTTTATTTTTTCCTGGTTTTATCTCCTCTCTCTCTCTCTCTCTCTCTCTCTCTCTCTCTCTCTCTCTCTCTCTCCCGAACACTCCCACCCATCTCTCGCACTGCCACCTGTTCTTACACCATCTGTCTGCCTCTTCTCTCTCTCTCTCTCTCTCTCTCTCTCTCTCTCTCTCACACACACACACACACACACACACACACACACACACACACACACACACACACACACACACACACGCGGAGAATATTTAGACTCCTATACTATTCGCTGCATTTCTTTCATTCTTCCAAACACTTTTCCCCTTCGTGCCATTTCTTTATTTCTCTGCATCTCTTCAGTCTTGTTACACCTTTTTCTTGGCCAGGTAACCCCGTCTCCTTTTTATTATTTATTTATTCTTAGTTTATTTATTACTTAGGCAGAGACAAAAATTCGGTATCCCTTGTTTTATTTTCATTAATCATCTTAGCATTTCACGCAGGCAGTGTGGAGGCCATCTTGGATTCCCTTGTGATTGTTGGCAAGCTTGAATTTGTTAGTGTAATACCTTAAATACGTGATGGTTATAGAATACTTCTCTTTCTTACACCTTCGTACAGAGTTAAATTTGCAAGATTCCCCCTCCATCCATCCATCGATCCGTCCATCCTTCCGTCCATTCATTCATCCATCCATCCATCCCCTTACTTCCTCCTTTTCCTCTCCCCTCATTACATCCTCTTCCCACTCCCCTCAGTTCCTCCCTCCCTTTACCCAGTTTCCCCTTCCTTCGCCCACGCCTTCCCCTCCCTCCCACGCTCCCTCGCTTCCCTTCCCCACTCTCATTTCTCTTCCACTTCTCTTCACTCCCCCACTTCCTCTCTCCTCCCCACTTCCTCCCCCGCCCCCCTTCCCTTCTCTGAGGAAGATGCCACTTGGCCTTAACATGATCTTAATGCCGGGGTTGGGAGAGGGGGAGAGAGAGAGAGAGAGAGAGGATTAATGGTATCATAGGAGTATGGGGAGGGGTTGCACAGACATTGCAGTCCCTAATGAGTGGTTCAGCCTTAGAGATAAAGGGTTAGCTACATTGTTTTCTATGTGGTCAGAGAGAGAGAGAGAGGGAGAGAGAGAGAGAGAGTACAAGGGGAAGCAAACAGCAGCAGACCTGATGGCTTTTCGAGGTTGTTTGTTACCGTGATCATAACTGTATCAATATATGAGTAGAAGAGAAGGAAATCACTAGCAGAAGAAGGAGGCAGGCAGACAGACAGCAAGAGATAGAAACAAAGACAGCGAGAGGAGGCAGAGACAGAGAGACAGTGAGAGTGAGAGAGTGAATTAAGAAGGTGAGAGGGAGGTGCCCCCTTCCCCCCTTGCTTTTGTCAGTCACGATTACTTAGTGCTTGTTGGGCCACCTGCCTTGCATCAGGGGAGGCTGTGAGGCAGGGGGAAGGGAAATGATCGGGAGGGAGGGAGAAGAGATGGGAGGGGAAATGCATGGGAGGGAGGGAGAAGGGGAAGAAGAGATAGGAGGGAAAATGCGTGGGAGGGAGGGAGAAGGGGGAGAAGAGATGGGAGGGGAAATGCGTGGGAGGGAGGGAGAAGGGGGAGAAGAGATGGGAGGAGGAATTCTGTGGGAGGGAGGGTGGAGAGGAGAAATGAGCCGGAGGGAGGAAGAAAGGAGAGAAGAGACGGAAGGGGAAATGCGTGGGAGGGAGGGTGGAGAGGGGAAATTAGATAGAGGGAGGGAGGGGAGAGAATGTGGGAGGGAAAATTAAAGGTAGGGAGGAAAGGTTAGGGAAAGAGGGAAGGTGGGAGATACGAGGAAGCTAAGTTTAGGAGATGTGGGAAGTCGAGGGGGAAAGGAAGGGAGAGGAGAAGGTAAATAGGGAGTTAAGAGATGAAGATGGGGAGGGAGGTAAATGGGCAAATGGGAGGGGAGGAGGAAATTGTGTAAGAGGAAAATGGCAGCAGGGAAGTAAAGAGGAAAGATACAAATGAGGGAGCAAGGGGAAGGGAACTAGGTGGGGAGATTAGAGTTGAGGGAGAGAGAAGGGGAAAATAATCGTAAGAGAGAAGATAGGGAAGGGGACAGGAGTGGTGGGGAGGGAAGAGAGAGAGAGGTTGGCAGACAGGAAGGAGGAGAGGTACCTTATATGTACACGTACCGTATGAGAGGTAAGGGGAGGGGTAAAGAAGGGGTGAGAGAAGAACGCGAAGGGGAGGAGGGGAGGGAAGAGATGCGAGGCGAGGTAATTGTGTGTGTATATACCGAGATGTATATATATGTATATATGTAATATTGTACACTACAGTATATGGAGAGGAGCGGGGGAGTGAGAAGGTTAGGAGAGAGAGTAGAGGAATGCGAGAAGATATAGAAGAGGTTAAGGGTGAAGGAGGGAGGGGTGAGAGGTGAAAGAGGGAGGGAGGAAAGGGGTGAGAGGTGAGGGAGGGTGGGTGTGGCACGTCCCTGCAATAAGTGCCTGACCGCCAGCGTGCGTGTGCATGCGCGCGTGCTTGACACGGACCCGGTCTGCTGGCATGATTGTGGCCCACTGTTGCCATCTGGGGGGGGGGGTGAACTGTACGGTGGGTGAGGGATGGTGGGGAGGTGAAGTGAAGGAGAACTGAGAACGGGGCGAGAGCGGTGAAGGGTAGGGGAGGTAAATGAGGGGGAGAAGTGAGGAAGGGGCTGGTAAGGAAAGAGGGAATCGTTGGAGAGAGATGAGAGTAGGAGGTGAGGGGACGAGAGAGAAGCTTGGGAGATGCGTGGGTGGTGTGAGAGTAAGGGAGAGGCATTGAGACAGGCCGACAGGAGAGGAAGAGGGGGTGAGAGGTGAGAAAGGTGGGTAGGTACCGTTTGGTGAGGTGTGTGTGCGCGTGAGAGAGAGAGAGAGATTGAAAGTAAGTGCTGTAGTTTAAGTGAGAAAGTGGTCTTTTCATTGTAAAGCAGGGAGGGGATGAGGTGGGGGTGGGAGGCGGTGAGGGTGAGAGAGAGAGAGAGAGAGAGAGAGAGAGAGGAATGTTATTTGAGGGTAGAGAAGCTGGTGAGATGGGAGTGAGAGGTGGAGTAGTCAGGTGGTGGTGAGGGGTAGGTAAGGGTGAAGGGTTATGGAGGAAAGGTGAGATGGTGGAATGTGAGGGTGAGAGGTGAGGGATAGGGGGGTGAGGGAGAGACAGTGTGTTAGGCAAAACGTGTGAGATGGACTGGCGAGTATGTGGGTGAAGGGTGAAGGAGAGAGAGAGAGAGAGATTTGCATTTGATGTGACGCTTGATGAAGGTATGTGTGTGTGTGAGAGAGAGAGAGAGAGAGAGAATGTAGAAACAAAGTATATTTTTATCTTGCTTCTTTCTCATCATTTATAGTGTAAATAGATAAATCGGTATTTGGACTGTGCATTTTTTTTATATATTTTTCTTAACAAATGCTTCTCTTTTCTTCCAGGTGAGCGTGACGGACAAGGGAGAAAGTTGGGGAGTACTGTTGTTGGTAAGTTTTGTGTGCTGAGAGAGAGAGAATAATAATGTATTAAGTTACAGTTAGAAAATAAACATAAATTATTCCTGGTACGTTTAATAGGTATAGTAAAAGTTAATTCTAATTCTCGCCACATATTATTACTCAGTCTACGCCTTGGTAATTCATGGTACACACAAGACTTAAGGATCAGCAGAAGCCTTTATCTGATCAGTAATGTCTGTCTGTTATCTGTTACTCTTTCGGTTTCAGGAAGTCGGTAACACTTAATTCTTGCTACTCCCAGCCTCCTTCCTTGAGTTTATCATCAGTATCACCACCACAGTTATCATCATCATCATCAGTACTACCACCAACACGAGCATCGTCATCATCATCATCATCATCATCATCATCATCAATAGTACCACCACCACGAACATCATCATAATCATCAATAGTACCGCCACCACGAACATCATCATCATTATCATCATCATCATCATCATCACCACGAACATCATCAGTATGGCCATCACGATCATCATTATCATCATCATCACCAGTATCATTATCATCATCAATACTACCACCACGACGAACATCATCATCATCATCATCATCAGTAATATCACCACCACGAACATCATCATCATCATCACCACGATCATCATCATATATTCAACATCATCTTTTGTCTGGGAATAGCATGTGGATTTTTTTTTTCTGAATACCGGTAATTGATATATATTCGTTTTTTTTTTTTTTCTTTTTACACGTAATGCTTTTTCTGTTTTATCATGATTTATATTTGACATCCGTGTTTTTACAGTTCTATATTATCTGCTGTGTGTGTGTGTGTGTGCCAGTATGGAACGTGGGTCAGTTTAAGTGGTGATGTATGAGATTAAATTATATGGTGATAGATGCAGTGATAGGTGATAGATAAACAGATGAATAGATGGATTGATGGGGATAGACAAAATGCATTGATAAGGGATAGATAGATTGATAGGGATAGATAGATAACGCATTGGTCAGGGATAGATAGATGGATAGATTGATGGATGAATGATAGATTAGTGGTAGATTGATGGGGATAGATGGATGATAGATGCATTGATGGGTGATAGATAGATTGATGAATGAATAATAGATGTATTGATAGGTGTTAGATTGATGGATAGGTGGATGATAGATGCATTAATAGTAGATAGATGGATTGATGGAGATAGATGGGTGATAGATGCATTCATAGGGGATGGATAGATAGATTGAAGAGGATTGATGGGTGATAGATACGGTGATAGATAGATAGGTGATAAGGATAGATTAATGGCATAAATTACTGATAGATATATTATTGTTACTTAAAGGGACGGTGATAGATATGTGGACTGATGTTAGATAGATACAGATAGATAGAATTTATAGCATACAGGACACGAGTTAAGTAGCGATATTAGCCAGGAAAATTACGGACTTTGCAAGGGTTGGCGAGATGGATGACTGATAGATAGATAGATAGATGGAGTGTATATTATTGATGGATGTGTGATTGATGCTTAGACGTGACATAGACACTTAGACTTATAAATAGATTGATGGATGGATAGATATAAAGAGGTACCGCAGAGATGTGTAGGTAGGTGGATGTGTGTGTGTGTGTGAGAGAGAGAGAGAGAGAGAGATTTGAATAGTATAAATGAGATGTATTGGCAATTGAGAGTGAGAGTAGAGAAATTGAAAGTAAGTGAGAATGCGGATATTGCAGGAGAGAGAGAGAGAGAGAGAGAATATGTGAAACTAACCACCAACTGTCTGCGTGTCTGCCAACATCCCCCCCCCTCTCTCTCTCTCTCTCTCTCTCTCTCTCTCTCAATAATGATCTCTTCCACATTCCTTTCTCCACATTCCTTCTCCCTCTCTCTCCCTTATAATAGCCGACAGAAGCGGAAATAGTGTGGTTTATGGTGTTTGTTTGTCTGTAAAAGAGAGAGAGAGAGAGAGAGAGTGAGTCAGGGTATGTATTATCATGTGTGCTTATCTTGTGTGTGTGTGTGTGTGTGTGTGTGTGTGTGTGTGTGTGTGTGTGTGTGATAGAAGTGCACATCTTATAATATACTGTTTATTTGATGGCAGAACATGTCGCGTGTGTGTGTGTGTGTGTGTGTGTGTGTGTGAGAGAGAGAGAGAGAGAGAGAGAGAGAAAATGTTAGTGGAACAGTAGACTGATGTAGAAGAAAGTGATGTTGGCGTAAACATTGCAACACTGAATTTCACGTGACTCATCTCACCTGAATTTACATCTCCGTCACCTGGAATAGACCACTAGAATTGCCCCGTTCATTCAAGAGCCAACTTAACTTATAATCTGGACAGGCGACATAACAATAGCCCTTTCATGCGGATCTGTACACGAGCAGGCCCGTTTGAGGTCACGAGGGTCAAGGTTACAGAGCCTGTCAAAGTAGCGGTGCGGTCTTGGGTCATAGAATCTTGCTTTTAACATCCTTAGCCTCGACGCGCCGCTCCTTAGCTGAGAGAAATCGTCTTGAAGAGAATAATCGTCTTGGGTTTAGTGTTACCTGCGATGCTTTTGTTTTTGTCAGGGAAGATGCTTATGAAGGTGTTTTTGTTTTTAAAGTTTTATTAGATTTAGTCTCTCTCTCTCTCTCTCTCTCTCTCTCTCTCTCTCTCTCTCTCTCAATTTCCGTCACTTTCTGGTACTTTTCTCACGATGTCAGTAATTTTCTAATAGCAGTTTCTTTCCCTCACTTTGTACTTTTTTCCCCCGCATTCTTAACTTTCTCTTTTGAGGTTGGTCACTCAGTCTGTCAGTCGAGGCACACACACACACACACACACACACACACACACACACACACACACACCATTTTCGTCTGATTTCTTGTAGTTATTAATTCCTTTTACCTACGTTCATATCCTTTACTTCTTTCCATCCTCTTGTTGGTTATTTTCTTTATTCCTTCTTTCCTTCCTTCCTTCATTCATTCATTCTCTCTTTCCTTATTTCCTTCATCCCTTCCTTCCTTCCTCTGCATTTTATTTTCGTCTCCTTTCACTGTTCCCTTCGTCCACTGTCCATAAACTTCCCAGCTTTTCACCTTTCACTTAGCCATCCATCCATCCATTTACTCATTAACTCTATCCATCCTCCAATCCATCCATTTGTCTATCCATCCATCAGTCAACCAATCTATATCTGTCTATCTGTCTGTCCTATGCCCCCTCATCGTTCATCCGTCCATCGGTTTATCTGTCTGTCTGTCTGTCTATATCTCCCCCAAACTTTTCATCCGTCCATCCATTCACTTACCAACCATCAGTCCACCTGTCTTTCCATCCACTCATGCTTTCACCGCTCTCCCACTAGGCATTCACCGGATCCATTCATTCACCCATTTACTCGAGTGACCATTGACCCATCCATTTTCTCACTAACCACTCCTCCCCGCCCATCCACTCACCCATCCATCCATCTACCCATCCTTTCTTTCTTTCTCTCATCCTTCGTTCTCTCACCATCCTCTCCCTCCCCCATCTATCTCTGTTTTGCTCTTTACCTGTACTTATTTATTTGTACAGCTATCGGGAAAAATTGGGCGACATTTCTCCGCCGGTTGTAGTAGTGGGAAATGAACTGTGTGTGTGTGTGTGTGTGTGTGTGTGTGTGTGTGTGTGTGTGTGTGTGTGTGTGTGTGTGTCAGCAAAGGGTCTGAGAAGGAAGGATATTATTTCTCGTTTGGGGGGAATGGGAGATGGTGAAGCTAGGACT
>NC_136980.1:942500-952500 GCF_032717465.1 Coenobita brevimanus | reverse complement strand
GCGGACGATGTTGAGTGAGAATGTAAATGTGAGAAAAAAGAAAAAAAAAACAAGAAAGAGTTAGAGAAAGTGAGAGAGAGCAGGTTAGTCAGCACACCACCGTCATCGGGAGCGAGTGACGGGGGAAATTTGTTTACGCGAGAGAGAGAGAGAGAGAGAGAGAGAGAGAGAGAATCATACGTATCTTAAAGCCCAACGAAGTGTTCCGCCTTTAAACTATGAGAAATAAGTACTTCCTTGTCACAGGAGAGAGAGGAAGAGAGAGAGTGAGTTGGACGTGTCTGCTGGTTGTGTGTGTGTGTGTGTCGATGTTGGTCTCCGTTGTGTGTGTGTGTGTGTGTGTGTGTGTGTGTGCAGATTTTGGTTTCCAGTGTGTGTGTGTGTGTTTATGTGCAGATGTTGGGTTCCATTGTGTGTGTGTGTGTGGGCGTGCATAACAACCTCCTTGTACAGTGCGTGTTTACAAAATTGCTGGAATTGTTTGCAGGACTGTGTGTGGTGAATTAGTTCGTTCTCGATTCATCACGATTTATTTACCGTGTATGTGCAGGTGTACATGTGAACGAGCCTGTCTGTGTTTGTGTATGGATTCTGGTGTTTGATGCTTTGTGGTTGTGTGTGTTTGTGTTGTATGGGTTCATATATATATGTTTGTGTGGCCAGTTGAATGTGTTTGTGTGTTTGTTCATGGTTTCAGTATTCATGTGCGCCTAGATGTGTACGTGTGTGTTTCTTTTTTATGTGATTGTGTTTGTGTGTGCTGGAATGTATCGGTGAAAGGATGTTTGTGTGTGTGCTGGTGTTTGATTAAGAGCAGACCATTTTCCTTTCCCCCCTCTTTCCTTCCCTCCACTTTTTTCTCCCTTCCCGATCCCAGTCTCGGCCCCCTTCCTTCCCTGCCTCCACCCATTATCCCTATTCCCTCTCCCCCATTCTTTCCTCCTCCTTCTTCCCCTCTTCCTCCTCCTCCTCCTGCCTGCCTGCCTGCCTTCCCCGAGGGCACTCACCCTCCGGAAAGTGAAGGTATGTGTATTGGAGGCAAATAGGGAACTTTCCACACACATACTCCCCCCCCCCCCTCTCTCTCTCTGTCTCTCTCTCTCCTACGTTTTAGCCTACCTTCGTCTCGCGCTCTCATCCTTTACCTCCTCTTCCTTCCCCTCCCTTGCTGATTTCCTTCCACCTCCTCCTCCTTGTTAGTTCTCCGATCTTTCCCTCCCCTTTTTCCCTCTCCTCCCCTCCCCTCCCCAGCGTGCTTCGCCGGGTGTGGTTAATAGTTTGAGAAGTGGTATTGGGTGTAGTTGAGGGAAGTTGTAGTTGGGGTCAGGATGTAGCTACAGATTGTTGTAATTGGCCTCTGTGTGGGGATTGTAGTTGAGAAGATTGTACCGTGTGTGTGTGTGTGTGTGTCATTGTGCATGTGTGTGTGTGTGTCATTGTGCGTGTGTGTGTGTGTGTGTGTTGGTAGTAGTGGTAATAGTAGTAGAAAATTTTCGATAATGTAGTTGTGATGTTGTAAATATTGTAGTCGAGGGTATTGTAGTGGGAGTTGTATCGTAAATTTTGTTATTTATGGTGATTGGAGTGGACATTGTAGCTAGATGATCAATTCCCGTGGTTTTGAATATCGTACCGTGGTGAATGTGGATATTGTAGCTGTGGTGCCGGGTGTAATTGTGGAAGTCGTGTGTTGTATGGAACGTGTATTTAACCCCGTCACAACAGATGGATTCCAGACAAAATCGTCAGGGGGTAGCAGAAGTAAGCTAAAAATAAAAGCTAAAATAAGTCTTGGGTGTGTGAAATAAGCTAAAAATAAAAGGTAAAATAAGATAAAGGTTAAATGATACATCAGAGTGAAGGGGACAAAGATGCATTGGCCGCAGCTGTACTCCCTGGCTGTAATTGTAGTTTGTGTGGTGGTGAGAGTTGAGGGAAGAGGTTTTTGTCGATTGTAGGGTAGGGAGTGAGTGACGGAGGTGCGGAGTTGACTGGAGGGGTAGTGAGAGTGAAAGAGCCACGTCAAGAGTGAAGCGCGAGTTTAGAGTGAAAGGATGATTTTCTTGTGAAGTGAGTTTTTGTTGTTGTTGTTTTAACCCCGGACTGTTTGGTCGAGCACACCCGTCGATCACAGGTAAGCAGGTGTTTGTGTGGGGGACCGGCGCCCGCTTATGGTAGACAGCATCTCGCCAGGGTTGAACCAGGGTCCTTTCCCACGGCGAGGTTCAGGGAAATTATGATTTGGTTTGGTTCCTGGATGAACACCTTTTTTATTTTTTTGCAAAAGAAGAAGGAACCAAAGGCCAGGAGTCCGCAAACCTTTCCTTCCAAGAAAAAAAACAAAAACAGTACAACAGAGAGCCAAATTCAAGGTCCGTTCATTTCGCTTCATCTAGGGTACACAGTCTAGCACGTGTATAGACTCATCATCAGCGCCTGAAGTGTTGAGTTTTGAGTTCAAATTGAGTGAAGGAAGTGTTGAAGTGACGGGAGGAGGTGCTCAAAGTGAGTGTGTATAAGCTGACACGAGTACAGATTTTTTTCACGTGCATTTTCTATATCCCTGTCATTTTGCTTTGATCAGGAGAGACTTTAGTAACTGGAAGGGATAAATGTAGCCGTCAGTAAGCCCTTCAGTACTACGATACCCCCTACGCTCGTTAAACTTGTGTGATAGTCGCACGAATATGAATTTACGTCAGTGGGTTCAAGGGAACGAGAAAGGATGACGTTTGGACTGTTAGTTTGGAATGAATGAACGTGAGGAAAAGATGGTGTTGGGAGGTAGAGAAAGTGAGTGAGCTTAAGGAAGGTGTGTGTGTGTGTGAGAGAGAGAGAGAGAATGTGATGGTATGTGAAGGACGCATCAACGTAGAAAGTGTGAAAGTGAGAGTGAGTTCGTGAGCATGGGAAGAGTGAAGAAATGGGAGAGAGAGAGAGAGAGGTGAGGGGGGGGATCCAACACAATTAAATACAGGTTGAAAATGGGAAAGAAAAACTTTGAGTGAGTGAGAATATTTGGCCGTGATTAAACTTCCTGGAAAAAATTGCCAACTTCCTCGTGGACGTAAAAATTGAAGGGGTGAAAAGATAGACTGAGAGAGAGAGAGAGAGAGAGAGAGAGAGAGGTAAAGTGAATCAGGTAATGAAAAACGTGTGTGTGTGTGTGTGTGTGTGTGTGTGTGTGTGTGTGTGTGTGTGTGTGTGTGACTTGGATACACATGCGACACAGAGCCTACAGTCCTTCCATTTGAGTCTGCCTTAACGTTCATAGAAGAATCTTAATGATAAAAGTTCAAGAATAGGAGAGAGAGAGAGAGAGAGAGAAAATGGGTGCATGAGGAAGCGAGGGATACAGTTACATAAATATACAGACCACACAGACCTTACTGTCCTTGCTAAGTGGTTTGGCCTCAGCGTTAGTTGAGAGATACATTCCTTACGTAAGTTTAAGATAGCAAAGGAGATAGATAGATTACTGTAGATAGACATAGAGGTGGGAGGGAGAGTGAAGGCATGAAAGTTATAGAGCAAGGTCGATATTGAGAGAGAGAGAGAGAGAGAGTCTGAAAGCGTGAAGGAAAAAAGTATAGAGCAAGATAGAGATGGATTAATAGAGGAAGACCAGAGGAAAAAGAGATAGATAGATAGAGAGAGAGAGAGCAGTGTGCCAGAATGAGGAAGACATGAGAGAGGCACTGTAGGGCTTCAGTCTTGGCACTCCTTGGGCTTCACGCGGCACTCTCGCCTCGCTCCTAAGGCAGGCAGGCAGGCAGGTAGGTAGGCAAGAAGACAGGAAGGTAGGTAGATAGGTAGGAAGAGAGAAGGCAGGCAGGTTGGAAATAAGATAGACCGGTATGTAGGTAGGTAGGTTGGTAGGAAGGCAAGATAATGGATAGAGAAGGAAGGCATAAAAGGAAGATGCAATGGTAGGTAGGTATACAGGTGTACAGGAAGCAGACAAGGATGTAGGCAGGTAGGTAAACAGTAAGTAGGCTGACAGGCATATGGGTAGAGTGGTAGGGTAGGTAAGGGGAGAGAGAGAGATGGGGGGGGGTTAGCAGGTAAGCGAGGAAGAGGCAGACAGGTAGGGAAGGTAGGTGGGTAGGTATAAGGCAGTCGGGTTGTAGGCAGACACCAGAAAGTGAAGCAGAGAGAGAGAGGGAGGTCAAGTAGCTGGAGAAGAGATAAGGCAGATAAGCTGTTAAGAAGGGAGGGTGGACTCTCTCTCTCTCTCTCTCTCTCTCTCTCTCTCATTGAAGGAAAATACAGGATATGACTTGTGTATTACCGTATGCACACTCACTCTTACGCAACACGCAATAAATAGCTCATCCTAACGCAACTTTACGCAACATAAGATTATACTGACGCACCATATGTTACTGTCTTACGCTGTTTCTTACCTGCTGATTGTTACTTAAGAATTTCTCAGTTCCGCAACCTATCTCTCATACTTCTTACGCACCCTTTGTCGCTCAGTCATATCGTTTCTCACGCATTTTTCCACACTTGGTTACGTATTCTAACTCATTTTCTATTACGCATTTTTCCTGTTACTTACGCGTTCCTTACTTAGTTACGCTTTTTTTTTCTTACGCATTCCTCACCTACGCATTCTTCGTCACTTATATCTTACGCACTTGTATTCATTGACACTCATATTCACCCTTACTTTATTTGACTCGTGCATTCTTCTTCTCCAGTCTATTATTTTCACTTTATTCATTCATAGTAGTTTTAATGCCCTTATTCTAGGTTTTCATTGAAGATAGTAGTTTTTTATAATATTCTTTGTTACTTTCGATGTTCCCTCAAGCTTTTCTTTCTTTCTTTTTATTGTTTTTGTTTTGTTTACATACGTCAATACATTTATTTACCCACACACTGACTTTGCTTATTTTCTCATTTCTCACCCATTAGCTTTTTTGTCATTTGCTCATTATTCTCTCTCTCTCTCTCTCTCTCTCTTATAAGGGATCTGAGAACAGCCTGTGCTTATGTTCGTATGCTTAGAGAAGAGCTTTAAAAACCTTCATCACGCCCATACCTCCCAAGCTACAATATCCAGTAATAGCCATCATCTAGAGATTGTGCTTTTGTTTACCCCCCCCTCCTCTCTCTCTCTCTCTCTCTCTCTCTCTCTCTCTCTCTCTCTCTCTCATTGCGTGTGGGATGAAGACCCATCCATCAGACTTTGACCCACTTGTGTCCCCTACACACACACACACACACACACACACACACACACACACACACCATCGTTTACTTCCACATCAGTATTACTTTCACACATATTTATCACCACCACCACCACCATCATCATCATCATCATCATCTCCTCCCACACACAGGATTATCTTCCCATACACCTGTCTTTAATCCCTCCCACACATTACACGTTTTTAGAACCAGTATTTTCTATCCACACCCACACACATTAATCTGGAGTCCTGTTCCTGTTCATATCCACCTTACTTAGCGTCATTTCATCATCATCTCCATTTACAGTCGCTGATAATGACACTCACTTCCATATTCACCTCCATTCATCCACACGGTTCTGTTAATCCGCCTGGTTTTCATATATAGATCCACTTTCATCCATCTAGTGTTCATTTCCATCCACTTTCGTCCATCCATCCACCCTGTTCCATTTCTCCATCTTGTCTTCATGGCCATCCACATTCACTCATCTAGTCTTCATCCACTTTCATCCACCATTCGCCTTCATCCATTCATTCACTAAATCTGTCAGTCCAGTCCTATTCATCCACACGCCTTCATCCACCCATTTACTCCGTTTCATCCGTCCACCTATATTTATCCACTTATCGACCTCTCTCTTCATCCTCGTATTGGCATCCATCCACCCATCGTCATCAAGTCACATGTCTTTGTCCTAAATCATATCATAACCTTCAATATCCTTCACTTATTTCCACACCCACACTTTCCATCTCATTCACCTACATACATAGCCACACCCACCCACACCCAACACACACTACACACCCACCCACGCCCAAACCACACCCAAATCACACCCACCCACACCCAAACCATACATTACATACCCATACACCCAACCACACCCACCCACACCCAAACCACGCCCTACATATCACCCACACACACCCTGTTATATACGCTCAGCCTTTCCACATCACTCATCTCTCTCTCTCTCTCTCTCTCTCTCTCTCTCTCTCTCTCTCTCTCTCTCTCTCTCTCTCTCCATCCTTTGTGCTTATACACAACTTCACCCCCCGACACACACACACACACACACACACACACACACACACACACACACACACACACACACACACACACACACACACACACACTGATCAAAGTTATGTTGTTCCCAATCAAGAAAGTTAGATGAGAAAGAAGAGAGAGAGAGAGAGTGAGCGTACAAAAGATAATTGTAATGCAAGTCGTAAAAAAACAAGTAAGATTTGTTTTTTTTTTTTGAGAGAGAGAGAAAAATTAATAGAATTTGATCGAGAATAAATTTGCTGGAAAAATAAATAGCCAACTTCCGCCAGACTATATATTGGAATTGAGAGAGAGAGAGAGAGAGAGAGAGAGAGAGAGAGAGAGAGAACACGATGTAGGGCAAGTGAGATACGGAATTAGTGCAGAAAATTTTTTTAAATTGCCCATGTGCGTCACTACTTATGTGCGTATTTTTAGGCACGGTCATGTGTACGTGTTTGGCATGCCCAGCACCATGACTCAGCAATTCTACGCCTGTCATGTAAATCTCTCTCTCTCTCTCTCTCTCTCTCTCTCTCTCTCTCTCTCAGCATTTACTTCCCCCCCTCTCATTTTATCTTGCATTCAGTTCCCCTCTCTCTCTCTCTCTCTCTCTCTCTCTCTCTCTCTCTCTCTCTCTCTCTCACATAGGCCTACTTCATTTTCATTTTCTTTCCTACGTTTCTCTCCTTCATCATTCTCTTACTTTCCTTTCACTCTCCATTCTTAGCTCGCTCACTTTCACACTTTTTCCATTTTCTATATTTTCTCACATGCCTTTTCCTTGCTTAGCTCTCTCACTCCAATTGTAGCCTCCTTTTAAATATCATTTTTTCACAGCCCTCTCTCCCGCTTTCATTTTTTTTTTTCATTTCTCATTCCACTCATGCTTGCCTCTCACATTCATTCCACTCCTTCTGTAACCACTGCCTCACTCCTACTCAGTTTCTCATTTCCACTCATTTTTCACCCCACTCAATCATCTCACCTGTTTTTGCACCTGTCATTCTTTTATTTGCTCTCTCTCTCTCTCTCTCTCTCTCTCTCTCTCTCTCCTTTAATTCACAGTCCCACACCCACTCACTCTCACCCCACTCTCTCCTTTAACTTCACTATCTCACTCGGTTATCTTTCTCATTTCCTCTCATTTCCACCCTCTTCTCTCACCCTAAGCTTCATTATCTCACTCTCTCTTTATTTGTCACTCACTCACTTGATCCCACTTTAATCCTCACAGTCCCACTCACATTCATGCCACTCATTCGTGTCTCACCCTCACCCACTCCTTAATTTCATTTTTTCCACGCCCTCTCACTCTCCCTTTCCCCCAAATATTATTCACCTTATTTGACCCTACTCACCCTCATTCTCATCCCACCTCTCACCTAGGTTTCTCATACCCACTCTGCATTGTCTTTAAATTTTTGTTCCCCTCTCATTGCCCTCTCTTCCTCTCCTCTTCCTTTTTTTTTTTTTTTTACAGTTCCTTTCTTTCCTCCTTGCCTCTCCCTTGCCCATCACCTCCCCCCTTTCCCTCCCTGTCATCCACTGTTTCCTTCCCTTTTTATCTTCCTTCCTTTTCCCCCTCCACTTTTGCCTCTCTTCTTCCTAGCTTCTTCCTCCATACTGTCCATCATTTCCATTCCGTCTGCAGTTTCCTTTCCTTCACACAAACTCTCCTTCCCTCCTTCCCTGCCATCTCCCTTCTCCCCTCCCTCTCCCTCCCCCTCCTTCCCCCCTTCTTCATTTATACACTCTTCAATAACCCATTCATAACCCCCCTATTCATCCTCTTGCGTCATCCTCTTCCTCCTCCTCCTCTTCCTCTTCCTCTTCCTCCTCGTTATGTGGCTGGTTTGATGTCTTTCTGGTGTCTGTTTGTTTCCATTACTCATGTTTATAATTCATACTCATTCTGTTTGCCTCCCTCATTCTCATTCTTCCTCCTTTCTCTGTCTTTCCTCCCTCCCTTCCTTGTTATGCTGTTTCCTCGTTTTCCATTTCCACCTTCCTTCAAACATTCCCTCTCTCCTTCCCTTCTGTCTTCTCTTTCGTTTTTCCTTCCTCTGTTCATCCTTCCATTCATTCAAAATTTTCCGTTTCTTTTTCTCCCTCGTTCACCACATTTCCTCCGTGCTTCCTTCAATCCTGCCTTCCTCCTTTCCTCCCTCCCTTCCTTCCTTCCTTCCTCAACTTGGCTCCCTTTCTTTCTCTGTTTTTCTACACCTTTCCCCCCGTGTGTCTTCGAAGTTCCTGTTTTTCCCTTACATATTCTTGTTTCCCCTCTTCTTCCTTTTAATCCTCCTTTCTTCCTTAGTTGCCTTCTTCCTTTAGTCTTTCTCCTTGTGCATTTTTCGTCTCTATTTCTTATCTTTTTATATTCTCTTTTTCCTTGCCTCCCTCCCTCCTCCCTTCCTTATTCTCTCTTCCTGTTCCATCCATTCCTTCCTTCCTCTTCATTTCCCGTTTTCCTGTGTTCTCTCTCTATATTTTCCTGCCTCCCATGCCTCCCCCTTTCCCTCATCTATTACTGATCCCTTTCCATTTTTTTCCCCTACCTCCCCCGTTTTCACCAATTCTGCCTTTCCTGTTTCTGTCTTTCATGCTTGTTTCCCTGCTTCATTTCCCCTTCGTTTAAGTTTATTGTTTTCCCTGGTCGTTGTTTTCTCCCCCAGTTTTTTCCTCTCCTCTCCCCGTCTTCTTTCTCATTCCCTTTCTCTACTTTTCTTATTCTATTTTATCTCATCGTCTTTCTTTCTTTCCTTTTTCCTGTCCCTTGTACTCTCGTTTTCCTTTCTTTTCATATTCGTTCATTATTTCCTTCCATTTTCAGGTGTTTCACATTTCCATTTCGTCTTTCTCAAATCTTTTCCCCTTTGTTATATATATTTTTTTCCTCTATTTTCTTCCTTATCTTTTCCCTCTTTGCTTCCTCTTCCCTCTCTTTCCCTTCCCCTTTTCCCTCATTCTCCTCCCTCTTCCTTCCTCTCATACCTCTTCTTCATTTTTCCTTCCTCTTCTCCCTTGTATTTACTCCTTTCTTGTTTATTCCATTTTCCTCTGATGCTCCCTATTTCCCCCTTGCCCCCGGTCCCTCCCCCTTTTCATTTTCTCTCTCATTTTCTCTCCACCCTGTTCAGCTTCATCTCTCCATCTCCTTCCGCTCTCTCCATCCTTCCTTCTCCCCCCTCTCTCCATCTATCCCTCTCTCCATCTCCTTTCCCCGATCTCCATCCTTCCCTCTCCTCCCTCTCTCCTTCTTTCTCCTAATCTCCTCTCCATTCCTCCTCCTCCACCTTCCTCCACCATTATCCTCATTTCCTCATCTCCCTTCATCACTCTTTATCGCCCTGCTTTTCTGCCTGCATGCCTTCCCTTGTTAGCCTGCCTACCCACCTGCCTGCCTTACCGCCTTCTTGCCTGTCCATTTTTCTGCCTACCTCCCAACCCAACGTTCCTGCCTATCCACTTTTCTGCCTTCCCACCCTATCGCTCATCTTGCTTCATTGCCTCCCACCTGCTTACCTAACCACCTTGCCTATCCCATTTGCTCCCCCCCCCCTCGTCTAACCATTCTGCCTATCCATATTTCTGCCCCCCTGCCTAACTACTCTGCCTATCCATATTTCTGCCTCCCTGCCTAACTACTCTGCCTATCCATATTTCTGCCTACTTTGCCTATCCATATTTCTGCCTCCCTGCCATCCAACAACATATTATTATTATTATTATTATTTTA